>NW_027522201.1:0-27584 GCF_052094955.1 Ictidomys tridecemlineatus | reverse complement strand
GGTGCAGAAGTCCTGTTACATAGAGCAGAGGTTAGAGACTGAGGTGCACTAGGATTGTTATAGACAGCAGAGTTTGGAGACTGGGGTGCAGAAGTACTGTTACAGAGAGCAGAGTTTTGAGAGTGGGGTGCAGAAAGACTTTTGCAGAGAACAAAGGTTGGAGACTCGGGTGCCGAAGGACTGTTGCAGAGAACAAAGGTTGGAGACTGGGGTGCAGAAGGACTGTTGCAGATAGCAGAGGTTGGAGACTGTGGTTAAGAAGGACAATTAGATAGAGCAGAAGTTGAAGACTGGGGTGCAGAAGAACTGTTATAGAGAGCAGTATTTGGAGACTGGGTTGCAGAAAGATCTTACAAAGAGGAGAAGTCGGAGACTGAGCTGTAGCTGGAGTGTTACAGAGACCAGTGTCTGGAGACTGAGGTGCAGAAGGATTGTGACAGAGAACAGAGGTTGGAGACTGAGTTTAAGAAGGACTTTTACAGAGAGCAGAGTTTGGAAAACTGGGTGCAGAAGGACCGTTACAGAGAGCAAAGTTGGAGAATGCGGTATAGGACTATTACCGACAAAAGAGGTTGGAGACTGGGGTGCAGAAGGACTCTTACATAGAGCACAGGTTGGAGACTGAGGTGCAGAAGGATAGATACAGAGAACAGAGGTTGGTGACTGGGGTTCAGACAGACTGATACAGAAAGCAGAGTTTGAAGACTGGGGTGTAGGTGGACCATAACAAAGAGCAGAGGTTGGAGACTGCGGTACAGAAGGACTGTTACAGAGAGCAGATCTCGGAGACTGGGGAGCAGAAGGAGTTTTGCAGAGGATCGTGGAATGAGACTGGGGTTAAGAATGAATGTTACAGAGAGCAGAGTTTGGATACTGGAGTGCAGAAGGATGTTACAGAGCGAGAGGTTGGAGAGTGGGGTTCAAAAAATCTGTTACAGAGAGCAGAGGTTGGAGACTGGGGTGCAGAAGAACTGTTACAAAGAGCAGAGTTTGGAGACTGGGCTGCAGGAGGACTGTTACAGAGAGCAGAGTTTAAAGACTGGGGTTCAGATGGATCTTACAGATAGCAGAGTTTGGAGACTAGGGTGCAAAAGAAATGTTGCAGAGAGCAGATGTTGAAAACTGGGGTGGAAAAGAATCATTGCAGAGAGAAGATGTTGGAGACTGGGATGCAGAAGGCCTCTTACAGAGAGCAGAGTTTGGAGACTAGGTTGCAGAAGGATGTTAAAGAGAAAAGAGTTGGGATACTGAGGTGCAGAAGGACTGTTACAGAGAGTAGAGGTAGGAGACTGGGATGCAGAACCGTCATTGCAGAGAGCAGAGTTTTCAGACTGAGGTGCTGAAGAAATGTTGCAAAGAGCAGATGTTGGAGGCTGGGGTGCAGAAAGATTGTCACAAAGAGCAGTGGTTGGAGACAGGAGTGCATAAGGATCTTACAGAGAGCAGAGGATCAAGACTAGGGTGCAGAAGCACTGTTGGCAAGAGCAGAGTCTGGAGACTGGGTTTTACAGAGAGCAAATTTTGAAGACTGTGGTGCAAGAGGACTGTTGCAGAGAGCAGAGGTTGGAGACTGGTGTGAAGAAGAATCTTGCAGAGAGAAGTGTTTGGAGACTGGGGTGCAGAAGGCCTGTTACAGAGAGCAGTGGTTGCATACAGCTGAGTTTTCCCACTCAAGTGCAGAATGACTGTTGCAGAGAGCAGATATTGGAGACTGGGGTGCAGAAGGACTGTTGCAGAGAGCAGACATTAAATACTGGGGTTAAGAAGGATCGTTTCAGAGAGCAGAGGTTGGAGACTGGTGTGCAGAAGGATTGTTACAGAGAGTAGAGTTTGGAAACTGCGTTTTAGAAAGATGCTACAGAGAGCAGAGGTTGGAGACTAAAGTGCAGAAGGACTGTTTCAGAGATTAGAGGTTGGAGACTGAGGTGCAGAAGGACCTTTGCAGGGAACAGAGTTTTGAGACTGAGGTGCAGAAGGATAGATACAGAGAAGAGAGGTTGGAGACTGCAGTTCAGACAGACTGATACAGAAAGGAGAGGTTGGAGACTGGGCTGTAGAAGGACCGTTACAAAGAGCACAGGTTGGAGACTGCTGTACAGCAGGACCAGATATGGGATACTGGGGAGCAGAAGGACTGTTGCAGAGGACAGATTTTGGATACTGGGGTGGAGAAGAAATGTTACATAGTGTAGAGTATGGAATCTGGAGTGAAAAAGAATCTTACAAAGAGCATAGATTGAAGACTGTGGTGCAGAAGGACTGTTGAAGAGAGCAGATGTTGGAGCCTGGGGTCCACAAGGAGCGTTGGAGATAGCAGAGTTTGGAGACTGGGGTGCAGAAGGAATGTTGCAGAGAGCAGATGTTTTAGACTGGGGTGCAGAAGGACTGTTACAGAGAGCAGAGGTTAAAGACTGGGGTTCAGATGGATCTTACAGATAGCAGAGTATGGAGACTGGGGTGAAAAAGGACTGTTGCAGAGAGCAGATGTTGAAGACTGGGGTGGAGAAGAATCATTGCAGAGTGAAGATGTTGCAGACCTGGGTGAAGAAGGCCTGTTACAGAGAGCAGGGTTTGGAGACTGGGTTGCAGAAGGATGTTAAAGAGAAAAGAGTTGCGATACTGAGGTGCAGAAGGACTGCTACAGAGAGTAGAGGTAGGAGACTGGGATGCAGAACCGTCTTTGCAGAGAGCAGAGTTTTCAGACTGATGTGCTCAAGAACTGTTGCATAGAGCAGTTGATGGAGACTGGGGTGCAGAAAGATTGACACAGAGAGCAGAGGTTGGAGACTGGAATGCATAAGGATCTTACAGAGAGCAGAGGTTTGAGACTAGGGTGCAGAAGCACTGTTGCCAAGAGCAGAGTCTGGAGACTGGGTTGCAGAAAGGTCTTACAAAGAGCAGAGTTAGGAGACTGAGGTGCAGAAAGATCATTGCAGAGAGCACAGATTTCAGACTGAGTTGCAGAAGGACTGTGGCAGAGAGCAGATATTGAAGACTGGGATGCAGAAGGCCTGTTGCAGAGAGCAGAGGTTAAAGATTAGGTTGAGGGAGGGTCGTTGCATTGAGCAGAGTTTTCAGACTGAGGTGCAAAAGGACTGTTGCAGAGAGCAGATGTTGGAGACTGGGTACAGAAGGATTGTTTCAGAGTGCAGAGGTTAAAGACTTTGGTGAGAAAAAAATCTTTGATGAGAGCAGAGGTTGGAGACCAGTGTGCAGAAGCACTGTTACAGAGAGCAGAGTTTGGAGACTGGGTTTCCGAAAGATATTACAGAGAGCAGAGGTTGCAGACAGGGGTTTAGAAGGATTGTTACAGAGAGCAGCGGGTGAAGACTTTGGTGCAGAAGGACTGTTACAGAGAGCATAGGTTGGAGTCTGAGGTGTAGAAGGACTATTACAGGGAGCAGAGTTTGGAGACGCATGTGCAGAAGGACTGTTACAAGAAGCAGAGTTTGGAAATTGGGGTGCTGAAGGACCGTTACAGAGAGCAGAGTTTGAACACTGCGGAATAGGACTGTTTCCGAGAACAGAGGTTGGAGACTGGGGTGCCGCAGGACCCTTAAAGAAAGCAGAGGTTACAGACTGCGGTGGATAAAGAATGTTAGACAGAGCACATTTTGGAAACTGGCTTGCAGAAAGATGTTAAAGAGAGCAGAGTTTGGAGACTGTGGTTGAGAAGGACTGTTGCAGAGAGCACACGTTGGAGCCTGGGGTCCAGACGGATCGTTGGAGAGAGCAGAGTTTGGACTGGAGTTAGAATGACTGTTGCAGAGAGCAGATGTTGCAGACTGGGGTGCAGTAGGATCATTGCTGAGAGCAGTGGTTGGAGACTGGGGTGCAGAAATATCGTTGCAGAGAGCAGAGTTTGGAGACTGCCGTGCAGAAGGCCTGTTACAGAGAGGAGAGGTTGGAGAGTGGGGTTCAGAAAAATTGTTACAAAGAGCAGAGGTTGGAGACTGGGGTGCAGAAGGACTGTCACAGAGAGCAGAGTTTGGAGACTGGGGTTCAGATGGATGTTACAGAGAGCAAATTTTGGAGACTGTGGTGCAAGGGGACTGTTGCAGAGAGCAGAGGTTGGAGACTGGTGTGAAGAAGAAACCTTGCCGAGAGAAGTGTTTGGAGACTGGGGTGCAGAAGGCCTGTTACAGAGAGCAGTGGTTGGAGACTGGGTTGCAGAAGTCCTGTTGCAGAGAGCAGAGGTTGGAGACTGTTGTGCAGAAGGACGATTACCGAGTGCAGAGTTTATAGACTGGGTTGCAGAAGAATCTAACAGGGAGCAGAGTTCGGAGACTGAGGTGCAGATCGTTCGTTGAATACAGCAGAGTTTTCTTAATGAAGTGCAGAATGACTGTTGCAGAAAGCAGATATTGGAGACTGGGGTGCAGAAGGACTGCTGCAGAGAGCAGACATTGGAGACTGGGGTTTAGAAGGATCGTTTAAGAGAACAGAGGTTGGAGACTGGTGTGCAGAAGGATTGTTACAGAGAGTAAAATCTGAAAACTGGGTTTTAGAAAGATGCTACAGAGAGCAGAGGTTGGAGACTGAAGTGCAGAAGGACTGTTTCAGAGAGTAGAGGTTGGAGACTGAGGTGTAGAAGGACCGTTGCCGAGAACAGAGTTTGGAGAATGAGGTGCAGAACGATAGATACAGAGAACAGATGTTGGAGACTGGGGAGAAGAAGGACTGTTGCAGAGGACAGATTTTGGATACTGGGGTGAAGAAGAAATGTTACAGAGTGCAGAGTATGGAATCTAGAGTGCAGAAGAATCTTACAAAGAGCATAGGTTGGAGACTGTGGTGCAGAGAGACTGTTGAAGAGAGCAGATGTTGGAACCTGGAATCCACAAGGAGCATTGTAGACAGCAGAGTTTGGAGACTGGGGTGCAGAAGGACTCTTGCAGAGAGCAGATGTTTTAGACTGGGGTGCAGAAGGACTGTTACAGGGAGCAGAGGTTGGAGACTGAGGTGCAGAAGGCCTGTTACAAAGAGCAGAGTTTGGAGTTGGGGTGTAGGAGGACTGTTACAGAGAGCAGAGGTTAAAGACTGGGGTTCAGATGGATCTTACAGATAGCAGAGTATAGAGACTGGGGTGCAAAAGGACGGTTGCAGAGAGCAGATATTGGAGACTGGGGTGGAGAAGAATCATTGCAGAGAGAAGATGTTGGAGACTGGGGTGCAGAAGGCCTGTTACAGAGAGCAGGGTTTGGAGACTGGGTTGCAGAAGTATGTAAAAGAGAAAAGAGTTGGGATACTGAGGTGCAGAAGGACTGTTACAGAGAGTAGAGGTAGGAGACTGGGATGCAGAACCGTCGTTGCAGAGAGCAGAGTTTTCAGACTGAGGTGCTGAAGAACTGTTGCATAGAGCAGATGTTGGAGACTGGGGTGCAGAAAGACTGTCAGAGAGAGCAGAGGTTGGAGACTGGAGTGCATAAGAATCTTACAGAGAGCAGAGGTTCGAGACTAGAGTGCAGAAGCACTGTTGGCAAGAGCAGAGTCTGGAGACTAGGTTGCAGAAGGGTCTTACAAAGAGCAGGGTTAGGAGACTAAGGTGCAGAAGGATCATTGCAGAGAGCACAGATTTCAGACTGAGTTGCAGAAGGACTGTTGCAGAGAGCAGATATTGAAGACTAGGATGCAGAAGGACTCTTACAGAGAGCAGAGGTTAAAGACTGGGGTTCAGAAGGATTTTACAGATAGCAGAGTTTGGAGACTGGGGTGCAAAAGGACTGTTGCAGAGAGCAGATGTTGGAGACTGGGGTGGAGAAGAATCATTGTAGCGAGAAGATGTTGGAGGCTTCTGTGCAGAAGGCCTGTTACAGAGAGCAGGGTTTGGATACTGGGTTGCAGGCGGATGTTAAAGAGAAAAGAGTTGGGATACTGAAGTGCAGAAGGACTGTTACAGAGAGTAGAGGTAGGAGACTGGGATGCAGAACCGTCGTTGCAGAGAGCAGAGTTTTCAGACTGAGGTGCTGAAGAACTGTTGCACAGAGCAGATGTTGGAGACAGGGGTGCAGAAAGATTGTCACAGAGAGCAGAGGTTGGAGACAGGAGTGCATAAGGATCTTACAGAGAGCAGAGGTTCGAGACTAGGGTGTAGAAGCACTGTTGGCAAGAGCAGAGTCTGGAGACTGGGTTGCTGAAGGGTCTTACAAAGAGCAGAGTTAGGAGACTGAGGTGCAGAAGGATCATTGCAGAGAGCACAGATTTCAGACTGAGTTGCAGAAGGACTTTTGCAAAGAGCAGATACTGCAGACTGGGATGCAGAAGGACTGTTTCAGAGAGCAGAGGTTAAAGACTGGGGTGAAGGAGGGTCGTTGCAGTGAGCAGAGTTTTCAGATGGAGGTGCAAAGGACTGTTGCAGAGAGCAGATGTTGGAGACTGGGTACAGAAGGATTGTTGCAGAATGCAGAGGTTGGAGACTTTCGTGTGGAAGGATCTTTAATTAGAGCAGAGGTTGGAGACTGGTGTGCAGAAGCACGGTTACAGAGAGCAGAGTTTGGAGACAGGGTTTCAGAAGGATATTACAGAGAGCAGAGGTTTCAGACAGGGATTTAGAAGGGTTGTTACAGAGAGCAGAGGTTGAAAACTTTGGGGCTAAAGACTGTTACAGAGAGCATAGGTTGGAGTCTGAGGTGTAGAAGGACTGTTACAGAGAGCAGAGTTTGGAGACGCATGTGCAGAAGGACTATTACAGGAAGCAGAGTTTGGAAATTGGGGTGCAGAAGGACCGTTACGGAGAGCAGAGTTAGAATACTGCGGAATAGGAGTGTTTCCGAGAGCAGAGGTTGGAGACTGGGGTGCCGCAGGACCCTCAAAGAAAGCAGAGGTTACAGTCTGCGGTGGAGAAGGAATGTTAGAGAGAGCAGATTTTGGAAACTGGCGTGCAGAAAGATGTTACAGAGAGCAGAGTTTGAAGACTGTGGTTCAGAAGGACTGTTGCAGAGAGCACACGTTAGAGCCTGGGGTCCAGACGGATCGTTAGAATGAGCAGAGTTTGGACTGGAGTTAGAATGACTGTTGCAGAGAGCAGATGTTGCAGACTGGGGTGCAGTAGGATCATTGCAGAGACCAGTGGTTGGAGACTGGGGTGCAGAAAAATCGTTGCAGAGAGCAGAGTTTGGAGACTCCTGTGCAGAAGGCCTGTTACAGAGAGGAGAGGTTGGAGAGTGGGGTTCAGAAAAACTGTTACAGAGAGCAGAGGTTGGAGACTAGGGTGCAGAAGGACTGTTACAGAGAGCAGAGGTTGGAGACTGGGGTTCAGATGGATGTTACAGAGAGCAAATTTTCTAGACTGTGGTGCAAGAGGACTATTGCAGAGAGCAGAGGTTGGAGACTGGTGTGAAGAAGAATTTTTGCAGAGAGAAGTGTTTGGAGACTGGGGTGCAGAAGGCCTGTTACAGAGAGCAGTGGTTGGAGACTGGGTTGCAGAAGTCCTGTTGCAGAGAGCAGAGGTTGGAGACTGTTGTGTAGAAGTACGATTACCGAGTGCAGAGTTTAAAGACTGGGTTGCAGAAGGATCTAACAGAGAGCAGTGTTTGGAGACTGAGGTGCAGAAAGTTCGTTGCATACAGCAGAGTTTTCCCACTGAAGTGCAGAATGACTGTTGCAGAGAGCAGATATTGGAGACTGGGGTTAAGAAGGATCGTTTAAGAGAGCAGAGGTTAGAGACAGGTGTGCAGAAGGATTGTTACAGAGAGTAGAGTTTGGAAAGTGGGTTTTACAAAGATGCTACAGAGAGCAGAGGTTGGAGACTGAAGTGCAGAAGGACTGTTTCAGAGAGTAGAGGTTGGAGACTGAGGTGCAGAAAGACCTTTGCAGAGAACAGAGTTTGGAGACTGAGGTGCAGAAGGATAGATACAGAGAACAGATTTGGAGACTGCAGTTCAGACAGACTGATATAGAAAGCAGAGGCTAACGACTGGGGTGTAGAAAGACCGTTACAAAGAGCACAGGTTTGAGACTGCGGTACAGAAGGACCAGATGTCGGAGACTGGGGAGCAGAAGGACTGTTGCAGAGGACAGATTTTGGATACTGGGGTGGAAAAGAAATGTTACAGAGGGGGGTCCAACATGGCGGCCGGCGAGCAGGCAGCATTTTCTGTACCTCCGCAGTAACGGGATCAGAGAGACACATAAATACAGTTGCATGGGACCTGCTGAAGAACTTCTAACAATATTCTTTTGAAAGGAGACCTGCCGAAAACTAGTAAGTCTGTGGGAGGGGTCAGTTTGTCTCAGGCGAGTGAATCTAGGCAACGCGGATTAGGGACACAATCCCACAGTGACACAACCCCGCCAGCCGCGGCCGAACTGCAGTGAACTGCAGCAAATGTACGAACGGCCACGGGGGACTGGGCCCCCGCAGGCCTGAGTCTGTGAACTGCCTCTGGCGGTTTGGCGCTGAAAACAATACCCCCTCCCCACCCCCAGCTAGCAACGCGGATCAGGGACACAATCCAGCCAGCCGTGGGCGAACTGCAGCAAACGTACGAACGGCCGTGGCGGACTGGGCCCCAGCAGGCCTGAGTCTGGGAACTGCCTCTGGCGGTTTGGCGCTGCAAACAACACCCCCACCCCACTCCCAGCCGGGAACAACGCGGATCAGGGACACATTGCAGCAGGCCACTGCCGAACTGCAGCGAACTGCAGCGAACATACAAATGGCCGCGGCCGGACTGGGCCCGCAGGCCTGAGTCTGTGAACTGCCTCTGGCGTTTTGGCGCTACAAACAACACCCCCACCCCCCATCCCACCCCCAGCCGGTTCGGAGCTGCAAACCACACGACCCCCCACCCCCACCCCCACCCCACTCCTGTGAACAACTCCTGCCCACTGGGCTCTGCAAAGGGCCCCGACCACACGGCAAACGGACAAATAGTCCCGACCACTGGGCACTTTGAACAGCCCTGCCCGCACGGGGGAATCAGGAGTGGCGCGGGACCCACCGCACGGAACTCCCAGCTACGGCTCCCACCAGAGGTAACATCTGAGGTCTCTTGCACCAGTTTCCGGGGGCGTGACTACCAGAGGGCAAGCAAATTCGCCGAGGGTCCTCAACCCCAAGCATTACAAACTTAGGATTCCAGGGAATGGCAAACAGGGAGAGCGTGCCCAGGTGGCCATGAAAACAGGGCACACAGGAGCAGCAGACCTGGCGTGTAGCCAGTATTGTGGTGAGCATTACTGGTGAGCAGACACTGCTACACAGTGACAGGCTCCCGCCTACTAAGAAGAGAAGCTTAGCCTGGTGGGCACAGCTTCACCTAATGGAAGAATAGTGAATCGGACTCAAAGACTGCATTTATTAATTTTTTTTTTTGGTGGATGTTGTGGTTGGGTTTTTTTTTTTGTTGTTGTTGTTGCTGTTTTTTTAAAAAAAGTGTTTTTAAAGTTCATTTTATTTTATTTTATTTTATTTTTTAATTTTAATCCTTATCTCTATTATTACTATTGTTATTTTTTTAAATTCTTTTAAATCTTCAATTTTTTTTTCTCTTTCTTCTCTTCCTCTGTCTTTCCATGTCTTTTCAATTCTCTTATTCACCCTTCCTGGAATTCTACCTGGTTACTCTCATTCTCTTTGCTGATTTCTTCCTTTCCCTGCTAATACCTTTCCTCCCAAGCATCAAATAAATTTATAGGAGTAGACAGTAACTCAACAGTCAAACAGAACAAAAAGCAAAATGAGCAGTATGAAAAAGCAAGGAAGAAAAGGAGTACAAACAACACAGGACAGCCCAAATATTCAGAACAACATAGAGTCATCAGAAAAGTGGTCATATAAAAAACTCAGGGAACACCTTAGACAGATGGAATGGAACCTTAAAGAGGACACAAGACAGTAAATTCAAGCAGCGAAAGAACACATTGAGAAGGAATTAAATAAAATGATAAAAGAAGAAGTTAAGCATCTATATCAGGAGATAGAGACTATAAAAAAGAATCATACAGTAATCTTAGAAATGAAGGAAATTATAAACCAAATTAAAATCTCATATGAGAGTATCACTAATAGAGTGGAGCAACTAGAAGCCAGAACGTCTGATAATGAAGACAAAATATATCAACTTGAAAATAGTCTAGCCAACTCAGATAGGATGGTTAAAAATCATGAGAGAAACATACAAGAGATATGCGATAATATAAAAAAACCAAATTTAAGAGTCGTTGGGATAGAGGAAGGGATAGAAATTGAAACCAGGGGAATGAGTAATTTACTAAATGAAATAATTACAGAAAACTTTCCAGAAATAAAAAAGGAAACAGATATCCAAATTGTAGATGCATACAGGACACCAAGCATACAAAATCACAGTAGACTAACACCAAGACACATTGTTATGAAGATATCCAATATACAGAACAAAGAGAGAATATTAAAAGCTACAAGAGAAAGGAGACAGATTACATTCAGGGGTAAACCAATAAGGTTAACAACGGATTTTTCAACAAAGACGCTGAAAGCAAGAAGATCCTGGAACAACGTATTCCAAACACTGAAAGACAATGGATGCCAACCAAGAATCCTGTATCCAGCAAAATTAAGCTTCAGGTACGACAACGAAATAAAAATCTTTCACGATAAACAAAAACTAAAAGAATTTGCAGCCAGAAAACCAGCATTGCAAAGCATCTTGAGCAAAACACTCCACGAGGAAGAAATGAAAAACAATAACCAAAGCCAACAGTGGGAAGTACCTCAGTAAAGACAGACAGAGGGGGGAAAGCAAATCATGGAGAAACAAACTAAATTGAAAAAAAAAAGAGATAAATAATCAAACATGGCTGGAAGAACAAACCATATATCAATAGTAACTCTAAACATTAATGGTTTAAACACTCCAATAAAGCGACATAGGATGGTAACATGGATTAAAAAAACAAATCCAACAATATGCTGCCTCCAGGAGACTCACCTAACTGGAAAAGACATACACAGGCTGAAGGTGAAAGGTTGGGAAAAAATATATCACGCACACGGTCCTCGCAAGCAAGCAGGTGTGGCCATCCTCATATCGAATAAAATCGACTTCAAGACTAAATTAATCCAAAGGGATAATGAAGGACATTATATTCTGTTAAAAGTAACCATTAAACAACAAGATATAACAATTATCAATATTTATGCACCTAATAATGGTGCTGTGAAATTCATAAAACAAATTCTCCTCAAGTTCAAGAATCAAATAGACCACAACACAATAATTATGGGCGACTTAAACACACCTCTCTCACCATTGGACAGATCCTCCAAACAAAAGTTGAATAAAGAAACTATAGAACTCAATACCACAATCAATAACCTAGACTTAACTGACATATATAGAATATATCAACCATCATCAAGAGGATATACTTTTTTCTCAGCAGCACATGGATCCTTCTCAAAAATAGACCATATATTATGCCATAGGGCAACCCTCCGTAAATATAAAGGGGTGGAGATAATACCATGCATTTTATCTGATCATAATGGAATGAAACTGGAAATCAATGATTAAAGAAGGAAGGGAAAATTCAATATCACATGGAAAATGAACAATATGTTACTGAACGATCAAAGGGTTACAGAAGACATAAAGGAGGAAATCAAAAAATTCTTAGAGATAAATGAAAATACAGACACAACCTATCGGAATCTATGGGACACAATGAAAGCAGTTTTAAGAGGGAAATTCATCGCCTGGAGGTCATTCCTCAAAAAAAGGAGAAACCAACAAATAAATGAGCTCACACTTCATCTCAAAGCCCTAGAAAAGGAAGAGAAAAACAATAGCAAATGTAGCAGAAAGCAAGAAATAATTAAAATCAGAGCGGAAATCAACGAAATTGAAACAAAAGAAACTATTGAAAAAATTAACAAAACTAAAAGTTGGTTCTTTGAAAAAATAAACAAGATTGACAGACCCTTAGCCATGCTAACGAAGAGAAGAAGAGAGAGAAATCAAATTACTAACATAAGGGATGAAAAAGGCAATATCACAACAGATGCTACAGAAATACAGAAGGCAATTAGAAATTATTTTGAAAACCTATACTCCAATAAAATAGAGGATAGTGAAGACATCGATAAATTCCTTAAGACATACGATTTGCCCAGACTGAGTCAGGTGGACACACACAATTTGAACAGACCAATATCAATGGATGAAATTGAAGAAGCCATCAAAAACTGCCAACCAAGAAAAGCCCAGGACCGGATGGGTATACAGCGGAGTTTTACAAAACCTTTAAAGAAGAATTAATACCAATACTTTTCAAGTTATTCCAGGAAATAGAAAAAGAGGGAGCTCTTCCAAATTCATTCTATGAGGCCAACATCACATTGATTCCGAAGCCAGACAAAGACACATCAAAGAAAGAAAACTACAGGCCAATATCTCTGATGAACCTAGATGCAAAAATCCTCAATAAAATTCTGGCGAATCGGATACAAAGGCACATCAAAAAAATTGTGAACCATGATCAAGTAGGATTCATCCCTGGGATGCAAGGATGGTTCAATATACGGAAATCAATAAATATTATTCACCATATCAATAGACTTAAAAATAAGAACCATATGATCATCTCGATAGATGCAGAAAAAGCATTCGACAAAATACAGCATCCCTTTATGTTCAAAACATTAGAAAAACTAGGGATAACAGGAACTTACCTTGACATTGTAAAAGCTATCTATGCTAAGCCCCAGGCTAGCATCATTCTGAATGGAGAAAAATTGAAGGCATTCCCTCTAAAATCTGGAACAAGGCATGGATGTCCTCTATCACCACTTCTATTCAATATAGTTCTCGAAACACTGGCCAGAGCAATTAGACAAACGAAAGAAATTAAAGGCATAAAAATTGGAAAAGAAGAGCTTAAATTATCACTATTTGCAGATGACATGATTATATATCTAGAAGACCCAAAAGGGTCTACAAAAAAACTACTAGAACTAATAAATGAATTCAGCAAAGTGGCAGGATATAAAATCAACACACACAAATCAAAGGCATTTCTGTATATCAGCGACAAAACTTCTGAAATGGAAATAAGGGAAAACACTACATTCACGTTATCCTCAAAAAAAATAAAATACTTGGGAATCAACCTAACAAAAGAGGTGAAAGATGTATACAATGAAAACTACAGAACTCTAAAAAGAGAAGTAGAAGAAGATCTTAGGAGATGGAAAAATATACCCTGTTCATGGATAGGCAGAACTAACATCATCAAAATGGCGATATTACCAAAAGTTCTCTATAGGTTTAATGCAATGCCAATCAAAATCCCAATGGTATTGCTTGTAGAAATAGACAAAGCAATCATGAAATTCATATGGAAAAATAAAAGACCCAAAATAGCAAAGCAATTCTAAGCAGGAAGTGTGAATCAGGTGGTATAGCAATACCAGACTTCAAACTATATTACAGAGCAATAGTAACAAAAACAGCATGGTACTGGTACCAGAACAGGCGGGTGGACCAATGGTATAGAATAGAGGACACAGAGACTAATTCACAAAGTTACAACTATCTTATATTTGATAAAGGGGCTAAAAGCATGCAATGGAGGAAGGATAGCATCTTCAACAAATGGTGTTGGGAAAACTGGAAATCCATATGCAACAAAATGAAACTGAATCCCCTCCTCTCACCATGCACAAAAGTTAACTCAAAATGGATCAAGGACCTGGATATCAAATCAGAGACTCTGCATATGATAGAAGAAAAAGTTGGTTCTGATCTACATATTGTGGGGTCGGGCTCCAAATTCCTTAACAGGACACCCATAGCACAAGAGTTAATGGCAAGAATCAACAAATGGGACTTACTTAAACTAAAAAGTTTTTTCACAGCAAGAGAAACAATAAGAGAAGTAAATAGGGAGCCTACATCATGGGAACAAATATTTACCCCTCACACTTCAGATAGAGCCCTAATATCCAGAGTATACAAAGAACTCAAAAAATTAGACAATAAGACAACAAATAACCCAATCAACAAATGGGCCAATGACCTGAACAGACACTTCTCAGAGGAGGACATACCATCAATCACCAAGTACATGAAAAAATGCTCACCTTATCTAGCAGTCAGAGAAATGCAAATCAAAACCACCCTAAGATACCATCTCACTCCAGTAAGATTGGCAGCCATTAGGAAGTCAAACAACAACAAGTGCTGGCGAGGATGTGGGGAAAAGGGTACTCTTGTACATTGCTGGTGGGACTGCAAATTGGTTCGACCAATTTGGAAAGCAGTATGGAGATTCCTGGGAAATCTGGGAATGGAACCAACATTTGATCCAGCTATTGCCCTTCTCGGACTATTCCCTGAAGACCTTAAAAGAGCATACTACAGGGATACTGCCACATCGATGTTCACAGCAGCACAATTCACAATAGCTAGACTGTGGAACCAACCAAGATGCCCTTCAATGGATGAATGGATTAAAAAAATGTGGCATTTATACACCATGGAGTATTATTCTGCATTAAAAAATGACAAAATCATGGAATTCGCAGGGAAATGGATGGCACTAGAACAGATTATGCTTAGTGAAGCTAGCCAATCCCTAAAAAACAAATACCAGATGTCTTCTTTGATATAATGAGAGCACCTAAGAATAGAGTAGGGAGGAAGAGCAGAAAGAAAATATTAACATTAAAGAGAGACACGAAGTGGGAGGTAAAGGGAGAGAAAAGGGGAATTGCATGGAAATGGAAAGAGACTCTCATTGTTATAAAAAACTACATATAAGAGGTTGTGAGGGGAAAGGGGGAAAAAACAAGGAGAGAAACGAATTACAGTAGACGGGATAAAAAGAGAAAAGGGGGGGAGGGGGATAGTAGAGGATAGGAAAGATAGCAGAATACAACAGTTACTAGTGTGGCATTATGTAAAAATGTGTATGTGTAACCGATGTGAGTCTGCAATCTGTATTTGGGGTAAAAATGGGAGTTCATAACTCACTTGAAACTAATGTTTGAAATATGATAACTCAAGAGCCTTGTAATGATTTGAACAACCAATTTTTAAAAAAAGAAATGTTACAGAGTGTAGAGTATAGAATCTGGAGTGCACAAGAATCTTACAAAGAGCATAGGTTGGAGATTGTGGTGCAGAAAAACTGTTGAAGAGAGCAGATGTTGGAGCCTGGGGTCCACAAGGAGCATTGCAGATAGCAGAGTTTGGAGACTGGGGTGCAGAAGGAATGTTGCAGAGAGCAGATGTTTTAGACTGGGGTGCAGAAGGACTGTTACACAGAGCAGAGTTTGGAGACTGAGGTGCAGAAGGACTGTTACAAAGAGCAGAGTTTGGAGACTGGGGTGCAGGAGGACTGTTACAGAGAGCAGAGGTTAAAGACTGGGGTTCAGTTGGATCTTACAGATAGCAGAGTTTGGAGACTGGGGTGCAAAAGGACTGTTGCAGAGAGCACATGTTGGAGACTGGGGTGGAGAAGAATCATTGCAGAGAGAAGATGTTGGAGACGGGGTACAGAAGGCCTGTTACAAAGAGCAGTGTTTGGAGACTGGGTTGCAGAAGGATGTTATAGAGAAAAGAGTTGAGATACTGAGGTACAGAAGGACTGTTACAGAGAGTAGAGGTAGGAGACTGGGATGCAGAACCGTCGTTGCAGAGAGTAGAGTTTTCAGACTTAGGTGCTGAAGAATTGTCACAGAGAGCAGATGTTGGAGACTGGGGTGCAGAAAGAATGTTACAGAGAGCAGAGGTTGGAGACTGGAGTGCATAAGGATCTTACAGAGAGCAGAGGTTCGAGACTAGGGTGCAGAAGCACTGTTGCCAAAAGCAGAGTCCGGAGACTGGGTTGCAGAAGGGTCTTACAAAGAGCAGAGTTAGGAGACTGAGGTGCAGAAGGATCATTGCAGAGAGCACAGATTTCAGACTGAGTTGCAGAAGGACTGTTGCAGAGAGCAGATATTTAAGACTGGGATGCAGAAGGACTGTTGCAGAGAGCAGAGGTTAAAGACTGGGGTGAAGGAGGGTCGTTGTAGTGAGCAGAGTTTTTAGACTGAGTTGCAGAAGGACTGTTGCAGAGAGCAGATGTTGGAGACTGGGTACAGAAGGATTGTTGCAGAGTGCAGAGATTGGAAACTTTGGTGAGGAAGGATCTTTGATGAGAGCAGAGGTTGGAGTCCAGTGTGCAGAAGCACTGTTACAGAGAGCAGAGTTTGGAGACTGGGTTTCAGAAGGATATTACAGAGAGCAGAGGTTCAGACAGGGGTCTAGAAGGATTTTTACAGAGAGCAGAGGTTGAAGACTTTGGGGCAGAAGGACTGTTACCCAGAGCATTTGTTGGAGTCTGAGGTACAGAAGGACTGTTACAGAGAGCAAAGTTTGGAGACTCATGTGCAGAAGGACTGTTACAGAAAGTTGAGTTTGGATATTGTGGTACAGAAGGACAGTTAAGGCGAGCAGAGTTTGGAGACTGAGGAATAGGAGTGTTTCCGAGAGCAGAGGTTGGAGACTGGGGTGCTGCAGGACCCTCAATGAAAGCAGAGTTTAAAGACTGCGGTTGAGAAGGAATGTTAGAGAGAGCAGATTTTGGAAACTGGCGTGCAGAAAGATGTTACAGAGAGCAGAGTTTGGAGACTGTGGTTCAGAAGGACTGTTGCAGAGAGCACACGTTGCAGCCTGGTGTCCAGACGGATCGTTGGAGAGAGCAGAGTTTGGACTGGAGTTAGAATGACTGTTGCAGAGAGCATATGTTGCAGACTGGGGTGCAGTAGGATCATTGCAGAAACCAGTGGTTGGAGACTGGGGTGCAGAAATATCGTTGCAGAGAGCAGAGTTTGGAGACTGCCGTGCAGAAGGGCTGTTACAGAGAGGAGAGTTTGGAGAGTGGGATTCAGAAAAACTGTTACACAGAGCAGAGGTTGGAGACTGGGGTGCAGAAGGACTGTTACAGAGAGCAGAGTTTGGAGACTGGGGTTCAGATGGATCTTACAGAGAGCAAATTTTTTTAGACTGTGGTGCAAGAGGACTGTTGCAGAGAGCAGAGGTTGGAGACGTGTGAAGAAGAATCCTTGCAGAGAGCAGTGTTTAGAGACTGGGGTGCAGAAGGCCTGTTACAGAGAGCAGTGGTTGGAGACTGGGTTGCAGAAGTCTTGTTGCAGAGAGCAGAGGTTGGAGACTGTTGTGCAGAAGTACGATTACCGAGTGCAGAGTTTAAAGACTGGGTTGCAGAAGGATCTAACAGAGAGCAGAGTTCGGAGACTGAGGTGCAGAAGGTTCATTGCATACAGCAGAGTTTTCCCACTGAAGTGCAGAATGACTGTTGCAGAGATCAGATATTGGAGACTGGGGTGCAGAAGGACTGTTGCAGAGAGCAGACATTGGAGACTGGGGTTAAGAAGGATCGTTTCAGAGAGCAGAGGTTGGAGACTGGTGTGAAGAAGGATTGTTACAGAGAGCAGAGTATGGAAACTGGGTTTTAGAAAGATGCTACAGAGAGCAGAGGTTGGAGACTAAAGTGCAGAAGGACTGTTTCAGAGAGTAGAGGTTGGAGACTGAAGTGCAGAAGGACCATTGCAGAGAACAGAGTTTGGAGACTGAGGTGCAGAAGGATAGATACAGAGAAGAGAGGTTGGAGACTGCAGTTCAGACAGACAGATATAGAAAGCAGAGTTGGGAGACTGGGGTGTAGAAGGACCATTACAAAGAGCACAGGTTGGAGACTGCGGTACAGAAGGACCAGATGTCGGAGACTGGGGAGCAGAAGGACTGTTGCAGAGGACAGATTTTGGATACTGGGGTGGATAAGAAATGTTACAGAGTGCAGAGTATGGAATCTGGAGTGCACAAGATTCTTACAAGAGCATAGGTTGGAGACTGTGGTGCAGAAGGACTGTTGAAGAGAGCAGATGTTTGAGCCTGGGGTCCAGAAGGAGCGTTGCAGATAGCAGAGTTTGGAGACTGGAGTGCAGAAGGGTCTTACAAAGAGCAGAGTTAGGAGACTGAGGTGCAGAAGGATCATTGCAGAGAGCACAGATTTCAGACTGAGTTTCAGACGGACTGATGCAGAGAGCAGATATTGAAGACTGGGATGCAGAAGGACTGTTGCAGAGAGAGAGGTTAAAGACTGGGGTGAAGGAGGGTCGTTGCAGTAAGCAGAGTTTTCAGACTGAGGTGCAGAAGGACTGTTGCAGAGAGCAGATGTTGGAGACTGGGTACAGAAGGATTGTTGCAGAGTGCATGGTTGGAGACTTTGGTGAGGAAGGATCTTTGATGAGAGCAGAGGTTGGAGACCGGTGTGCAGAAGCACTGTTACAGAGAGCAGAGTTTGGAAACTGGGTTTCAGAATGATATTAGAGAGAGCATAGGTTGCAGACAGGGGTTTAGAAGGATTGTTACAGAGAGCAGAGGTTGAAGACATTGGTGCAGAAGGACTGTTACAGAGAGCATCGGTTGGAGTCTGAGGTGTAGAAGGACTGTTACAGAGAGCAGAGTTTGGAGAATCATGTGCAGAAGGACTGTTACAGGAAGCAGAGTTTGGAAATTGAGGTGCAAAAGGTCCGTTGCTGAGAGCATACGTTAAAGACTAATGTGCAGAAGGATTTTTACAGTGAGTATAGTTTGGAGACTGGGGTGCAGAAGGACTGTTACAGAGACTAGAGTTTGGAGACTTGGGTTCAGAAAGATCATTCAGAGAGCTTAGTTCGGGGACTGGGGTACAGAAGGACTTTTGCAGAGAGCAGAGTTTGGCACTGGGGTGCACAAGGACCGTTGCTGAGAACAGATGTTGATGAATGGGGTGCAGAAGGACTGTTACAGAGAGCAGAGTTTGGAGACTGGGTTGTAGAAGTTTCTTTCAGAGAGCAGGGATTTGAGAATGAGTTGTAGAAGGACTGTTACACAGAGCAGATGTTGGAGAGTGGGGTGCAGACGGAATGTTTAAGAGAGCAGAGCAGAGTTGGATACTGGGGTATAGAATGACTGTTGAAGAAAGCACATGTTGGAGATTTGGGTGCAAAACGACTGTTGTAGAGAGCAGAGGTTGGAGACTGAGGTGTAGAAGGACTGTTACAGAGTGCAGATGTTTGAGACTGGAATGCAGAAAGATCGTTGCAGAGAGCAGAACTTGGAGACTGAGGTGTAAAAAGATTGTTGCAGAGAGCAGAGGTTTGAGATTGCATGCAGAAGGACTTTTACAGAGAGCACAGGTAGGAGACTGGGGTGCAGAAGGAATGTTGCAGAGAGGAGATGTTGGAGATTGTGGTGCAGGCGGACTTTTGCAGAAAGCAGAGGTTGGAGACTGAGGTGCAGAAAGACTGTTAAAGAGAGCAGATATTGGAGACTGGGGTGCAAGAGAACTTATAGAGAAAGAAGATATTGGATACTGGGGTGCAGATTGACGGATAAAGAGAGCAGAGTTTGGAGACTCCGGTACAGAAGGACTGGTATAGAAGGCAGAGGTTGGACACTGGGATGAAGAACGACTGTTGCAGAGAACAGAGTTTGGATACTGGGGTGCAGAAGGACTGTTGCAGAAAGCAGATGTTGGAGACTGGGGTGCACAAGCATCGTTGCAGAGAGTAGATTTTGGAGACTGGGGTGAAGAATTTATCTTACAGAGAGCAGTGTTTGGAGACTGATGTACAGAAGGACTGTTAGAGAGAGTAGAGTTTGAAGACTGGGCTGCAGAAAGATTGTTGCAGAGAGCAGAGTTTCAGACTGAGGTACAGAAGAACTGTTGCAGAGAGAAGATGTTGGAGACTGGGATCACAAGGACTGTTGCAGCGAACAGAGGTTGTAGACAGAATGCAGAAGGATTGTTGCAGAGAGCAGAGGTTTAAGACTGAAGTGCAGAAGGACAGATACAGAGAGCAGATTTTGGAAACTGGGGTGAAGAAAGCCTGGTACAGAGAGCAGAGTTTGAAGACTGGGGTGCACAAGGACTGTTACAGAGAGCAGAGTTTGAAGACTGGGTTGCAGAAGGATCTTACAGAGAGCAGAGGTTGGAGACTAAGGTGCACAAGCACTGTTACAAAGAGTAGAGTTTGGAGACTGATGTGCAGAAGGATTGTTACAGAGAGCCGAGGTTGGAGAACAGAGGTTAGAGACTGGTGTGGAGAAGAACTGTTGCAGAGTGTAGATGTTGGAGACTGTGGTGCAGAAGGACTGATGCAGAGAACAGAGGGTGGAGATTGGGGTGCAGAAAGAACTTTGAAGAGAGCAGAGGTTGGAGACTGGAGTGCAGAAGGATCTTACAGTGAGAAGATGTTGTAGTCCGGGATGCAGAAGGACTGTGGCAGAGAGCAGACGTTGTAGACTGGGGTGCAGAAGGATTATTGCAGAGAGCAGAGGTTGGAGTCTGGGGTGCAGAAGAACTGTTGCAGAGAGCAGAGGTTGGAGACTGGGTTGTAGAAGTTTCTTTCATAGAGCAGAGTTTGGAGACTGTGGTGCAGAAGGACTTTTACAGAGAGCAGAGGTTGGAGACTGGGGTGCACAAGCATTGTTGCAGAGAGTAGATGTTGGATACTGGGGTGAAGAATTCCTCTTATAGAGAGCAGTGTTTGGAGACTGGGGTGCAGAAGGCCTGTTACAGAGAGCAGGGATTGGAGACTGGTGTGCAGCATGTGTTTCAGTGAGCAGAGTTTGTGGACTAAGTTTAGAAGGGTCTTACAGAAAGCAGAGGTTGGAGACTGATGTACAGAAGGACTGTTACAGAGAGTAGAGTTTGAAGACTTGGGTGCAGAAGGATTGTTGCAGAGAGCAGAGTTTTCAGACTGAGGTACAGAAGAACTTTTGCAAAGAGCAGATGTTGGAGACTGGGGTTCACAAGGACTGTGACAGCAAGCAGAGTTTTTAGACTGGGGTGCCAAAAGATCTTTGCAGAGAGCAGAGGTTGGAGACTGAGGTGCAGAAGGATCATTGCGGAGAGCAGAGGTTCGAGACTCTTGTGCAGAAGGATCATTAAAGAGAGCAGAGTTTTGAGACTGGGTGCAGAAAGATTGATACAGAGAGCAGAGGATGGAGACTGGGGTGCAGAATGATTATTGCAGAGAGCAGAGCTTTTAGACTGGCATGTAGAAGGACTGTTGCAGAGAGTAGAGGAAGGAGATTGGGGTGCAGAAAGACTGTATCAGAGAGCAGAGGTTAAAGACTAAGGTGCAGAAGGACAGTTACACAGAACAGAGTTTGAAAACTCGGGTGCAGAAGGACCCTTACAGAGAGCAGTGGTTGGAGACTGCAGTACAGAAGGACTGTTACATAGAACAGAGGTTGGAGACTGGTGTGGAGAAGAACTGTTGCAGAGAGTAGATGTTGGAGACTGTGGCGCAGAAGGACTGATGCAGAGAACAGATGTTGGAGACTGGGGTGCAGAAGGAACTTTGAAGAGAGCAGAGGTTGGAGACTGGGGTGCAGAAGGATCTTACAGTGAGAAGAGTTTGGAATCTGGAATGCAGAAGGACTGTGGCAGAGAGCAGACGTTGGAGACTGGGGTGCAGAAAGATTACTGCAGAGAGCAGAGGTTGGAGACTGGGGTGCAGAACGACTGTTGCAGAGAGCAGAGGTTGGAGACTGAGGTGCAGAAGGACTCTTACAGAGAGCAGATTTTGGAGACTGTGGTGCATGACTGATACAGAAAACAGATGTTGGAGACTGGAGTGCAGAATGATTGTTGCAGACAGCAGAGGTTGGATACTGGGTTGCAGAAAGACTGTTGCATAGAGCAGAGGTTGGAGACTTAGTTGCAGAAGGACTGTTACAGAGAGCAGAGGTTGGAGACTGTGGTGCAGAAAGACTGATACAGTAAGCAGTGTTTGGAGACTGGGGTGCCGAAGGACTGTTACAGAGAGCAGAGTTTGGAAACTGGGATGCAGAAGGACTGTTGCAGAGAACAGAGGCTTGAGACTAGGATGCAGAAGGATTGTGGCAGAGAGCAGAGTATTCAGACTGAGGTGCAGAAGGACTAATGTAGAGAACAGATGTTGGATACTGGTGTGCATAATGACTGTTGCAGAGAGCAGAGGTTGGAGACTTCTGTGCAGATGGACTGTTCCAGAGAGTAGATGTTGGAGATTATATGCAGAAAGCCTGTTAAAGACAGCAAAGTTTGGAGAAGGGGTGCAGAATGACTGTTACAGAAAGCAGAGATTGGAGATTGGTTTGCAAAAGGATCTTACAGAGAGTAGAGTTTGGAGACTGAGATGCAGAAGGACTGTTACAGAGTGTTGAGTTTGAAGACTGAGATGCAGAAGGACAATTGCAGATAGCATAGGTTTAAGACTGAGGTGCAGAAGGACTGTTAAATACAGCAGCGGTTGGAGACTGAGGTGCAGAAGGACTGATACAGAAAGCAGAGTTTTGAGACTGCGGTACTGAAGGACCATTATAGAAAGCAGAGGTTGGAGACTGCGGTGCAGAAGAACTGCTACAAAGAGAAGAGTTTGGACACTGGGGTGCAGAAGGACTGTTGCAGGGAACAGAGGTTGGCGACTGAGGTGCTGAAGGACCTTTAAAGATAGCAGAGGTTGAAGACTAGGGTACAGAAGAATCTTACAAAGAGCAGAGTCTGGAGACTGGAGTGCAGAAGAATTGTTGCAGAGAGCAGAGGCTGGAGACTTGGTTGCAGAAGGACTGTTGCAGAGAAAAGAGTATAAAGACTGAGGTGCAGAAGTACTGTTACAGAGAACAGAGGTTGGAGACTGTGGTGCAGGACTGACTTGGGTGGAGAATGACTGTTGCATATAGCAGATGTTGGAGACTGGGGTGCAGAAAGACTGTTGCAGAGAGCAGAGGATGGAGACTGGGGTGCAGAAGGACTGTTACAGAGAGCAGAGGTTTCAGACTGAGTTGCAGAAAGACTCTTAAAGAGGGCATAGTTTGGACACTGTGGTGCAAAACGACTAATACAGAAAGCAGAGGTTGGATACTGGGGTGCATAAGGACCCTTACAAAGAACAGAGTTTGGAGACCGAGGTACAGAAGGACTGGTAAAAAGAGCAAAGTTTGGAGACTGGTGTGCAGAATAACTGATGTAGAGATCAGAGGTTGGAGATTGGGGTCCAGAAAGATCGATGGGTCGAGCAGAGTAATGAAACTGGGGTATAGAAGGACTGTTGCAGAGAGCAGAGTTTGAAGACTGGGGTGTAGAAGGACTGTTGCAGAGAGCAGATGTTGGACACCGAGGTGCAGTAGAATCGTTTGGGCGAGCAGAGTATGGAGACTTGGGTGTAGAAGGACTGTTGCAGAGAGCAGAGTTTTGAGACTGGGGTGTCTAAGGACTGTTTTAAAGGGCAGATGTTGGAGACTTGGGTGCAGAAGGACTGTTGCATAGAGCAGAGATTGGAGACTGAGGTACAGAAGAGCTGTAACAGAGAGTGGAGGTTGGAGACTGGGGTGAAGATGGACTATTGCAGAGAGCAGAGTTTTCAGACTGAGGTACAGAAGAACTGTTGCAGAGAGCAGATGTTGGAGACTGGGGTTCACAAAGACTGTTGCAGCGAGCAGAGTTTTGAGACTGGGGTGCCAAAGGATCTTTGCAGAGAGCAGAGGTTGGAGACTGAGGTGCAGAAGGATCGTTGCGGAGAGAATAGGTTCGAGACTGGGGTGCAGAAGGATCATTACAGAGAGAAGAGTTTGGAGCTTGGGGTTCAGAAGGAATGTTGCAGAGAGCAGAGGTTGGAGACTTGGGTGCAGAAGGACTGTGGCAGAACGCAGAGGTTAGAGACTGAGATGCAGAAGGACTGATAGAGAAAGCAGATGTTGAAGACTGGGGTGCAGAAGGACCATTACAGAGAGCAGAGGTTAAAGACTGGTGTGCAGAAGGACTGTTACAGAGAGCAGACATTAGAGACTGGGTTTCAGAAGGATTTTACAGAGAGCAATGGTTTGATACTGGGGTGTAGAAGGAATGTTGCAGAGAGCAGAGGTTTGAGACTGAGGTGCAGAAGGACTGTTGCTTAAAGCAGACGTTGGCGATTGAGGTGCTGTAGGACATTTTCAGAGAGCAGAGTTTGGAGAGTGGGGTGCAGAAGGATTATTGCAGAGAGCAGAGTTTTCAGACTGAAGTACAGAAGAAATTTTGCAGAGAGCAGATATTGTAGACTTGATTGTACAAGGACTGTTTCAGCGAACAGAGTTTGGAGACTGGGGTGCAGAAGGATCATTGCAGAGAGCAGACGTTGGAGACTGGCGTGCAGATGGACTGATAAAGAGAGAAGAGTTTGGAGACTGGGGTGCAGAAGGCCTGTTACAGAGAGCAGAGATTGAAGGCTGGGGTGACTAAGGATTGTTACAGAGAAAAGAGTTTGGAGACTGGATTGCAGAAAGATCTTACAGAGAGCAGAGATTGAAGTCTGAGGTGAAGAAGCACTGTTACGAAGAGTAGAGGTTGAAGACTGAGGTGCAGAAGGACCCTTGCAGAGAGCAGAGGTTGGAGACTGAGGTACAGAAGGACTGTTGCTCAAAGTAGACGTTTTAGACTGCGATGTAGAAAGACTTTTGCAGAGAGCAGAGGTTGGAAACTGAGGTGCAGAAGGACTGTTATAGAGAGCAGAGGTATGAAACTGAGGTGCAGAAGGACTGTTATAGAGAGCAGATGTTGGAGACTGGGGTGCAGAAAGACTAATACAGAAAGCAGATATTGGAGTCTGGGGTACAGAAAGACCGTTACAGAGAGCAGAGTTTGGATTCTGCATTACAGGAGAACTGTTACAGAGAGCAGAGGTTGGAGACAGGGGTGCAGAAGGACTGTAAAAAAGAGCAGATGTTGGTAACTAGGGTGCCAAATGACTGTTGCAGAGATCAGAGGTTGGAGACAGCGGTGCAAAAGGATCTTACAGAGAGCAGAATTTGTAGACTTAGGTGCAGAAGGACTGTTCTGGAGATCACAGGTTGGAGACTGGGGTGCAGTAGGATCATTGCAGAGAGCAGAGTTTAAATACTGGGGTGCAGAAGGATCATTGCAGAGAGCAGAGTTTAGAGACTGGGGTGCAAAAGGCCTGCTACAGAGAGCAGATTTGTACAGAAGGCCTGCTACAGAGAGGAGAGGTTGAAGACTGGGGTGCAGAAGGACATTTACAGAGAGCAGAGTGTTAACTGGGTTGCTGAAGGATCTTACAGAGAGCAGAGGTTGGAGACTAAGGTGCAGGTGGACTGTTACAGAGAGCAGTGGTTGAAAACTAGGGTGAAGAAGGATCGTGGAGAGCAGAGGTTTCAGACTGAGGTGCAGAAGTACTGTTACAGAGTCCCGAGGTTGGAGATTGAGGTGTAGAAGGACTGATACCGAGAACAGACTTTGGAGACTGAGGTGCAGAAGGACTGTTACAGAAAGCAGAGGTTGGAAATTGGGGTGCAGATGGACCGTTACAGAGAGAAGAGGTGGGAGACTACGGTATAGAAGGACTGTTACAGAGAGCAGAGGTGGGAGACTTGGGTGCAGTAGTACTGTTACAGAAATCACACGTTGGAGACTGAGGTGCAGACGGATAGACGCAGAGAGCAGAGGTTGGAGACTGGGGTTCAGAAGGACTGATACAGAAAGCAGAGGTTGGAGACTGGGGTGCAGAAGGACCGTTACAGAGAGCAGAGTTTGGTGACTGCGGTACAGAAGGATTGTTACAGACAGCAGATACTGGAGACTGGGGAACAGAAAGACTGTTGCAGAGAACAGAGTTTGGAGACAGGGGTGCCACAGGACCGTTGCAGAAAGCAGAGGTTGGCGACTGGGATCTAGAAGGAATGTTAGAGAGCAGAGTTCGGAAAATGGAGTGCAGAAAGATCTTACAGAGAGCACAGGTTGGAGACTGTGGTGCAGAAGGACTGTTGCAGAGAGCAGACGTTGCAGACTGGGGTCCAGAAAGATCGCTGCAGAGAGCAGAGTTTGCAGACTGGGGTGCATAAGGTTGTTGCAGAGAGAAGAGTTTGGAGACTGAGGTTCATAAACACTGTTACAGAGAGCAGATGTTGGAGACTGGGGTGCAGAAGAACTGTTGTAGAGAGAAGAGGTTGGAGACTGAGGTATATAAGAACTGTTACAGAGAGTAGAGGTAAGAGACTGGAGTTGAGATGGATCTTACAGAGAGCAGAGTTTGGAGACTGAGGTGCAGATGTATTGTAACAAACATCTGAGTTTGGAGACTGGGGTGTAGGAGATTCTTTGCAGACAGCAGAGTTTTCAGAGTGTAATGCATAGGGACTGTTGCAGAGACCAGATGTTGGAGAGTGGGATGTAGAATGACTGTTGCAGAGAGCATAGTTTAGAGACTGGGGTGCAGAAGGACTGTTACAGGAAGCAGAGGTTTGAAATTGGATTGAAGAAGTACCGTTAAAGAGAGCAGAGTTTGGAGACTGCGGTTTAGGTCTGTTACCGAGAGCAGAGGTTGGCGACTGGGATGCAGAAGGACTCTTACAGAGAGCAAAAGTTGGAGACTGAGGTGCAGAAGGATGGATACAGAGAACAGAGGCTGGATACTCAGATTCAGACAGGCTGATACAGAAAGCAGAGTTTTGAGACTGGGGTGTAGAAAAACCGAAACTGAGAGCACTGGTTGGACACTGCGGTACAGAAAGACTGTTACAGAGAGCAAATCTCAGAGACTGGGGAGAAGAAAGACTGTTGCAGAGAGAAGAGGTTGGAGAATGAGGTGTAGAAGGACTGTTACAGAAAGCAGAGTTTGGAGACTGGGGTGCAGAAGGACTGTAATAGAGAGCAGAGTTCAGAGACTGGGGTACAGATGGATCTTACAGAGAGCAGAGTTTAGAGACTGGGGTGCAAAAGGACTGTTGCACAGAGCAGAGGTTGGAGACTGAGGTGGAGAAGAATCGTTGCAGAGAGAAGAGGTTGGAGACTGGGGTGCAGAAGGCCTCTTACACAGAGCAGAGTTTGGAGACTGGGTGGCAGAAGTTCTGTTAAAGAGAGCAGAGGTTGGAGACTGTTGTGCAGAAGGACTGTTAAAGATTGCAGAGATTAGAGACTTGGTTGCAGAAGGATGAAACAGAGGGCAGAGTTGAAAGAGTGAGGTGCATAAGGACTGTTACAGTGAGCAGATTTAGGAGACTGGGGTGCAGAAGGGTCGTTGCATAGAGCAGAGTTTTCAGACTGAGGTGCAGAATGACTGTGGTAGAGAGCAGATGTTGGAGACTGGAGTGAAGAAGGACTGTTGCAGAGAGCAGATGTTGGTAACTAGGGTCCAGAAGAACTGTTGTAGAAAGCAGAGCTTGGAGACTGAGTTGCAGAAGGACTCTGCAGAGATCAGAGGTTGGAGACTGAGATGCAGAAGGACTCTTACAGAGATCAGAGTTTGGAGACTAGGGTACAGAAGGACTGATACAGAAAGCAGAGATTGGAGTCTGGGGTGCAGAAAGACCGTTACAGAGAGTAGAGTTTTGATACTGCAGTACAGAAGGACTGTAACAGAGAGCATAGGTTGAAAACTGGGGTGCATAAGTACTGTAGCAGAGAGCAGATGTTGGTAACTAGGGTGCAGAAGGACTGTTACACAGAGCAGAGGTTGGAGACAGGGGTGCAGAAGGATCTTACAGAGAGCAGAATTTGGAGACTGAGGTGCAGAAGGACTTTTGCAGAGATCAGAGGTTAAAGACTGGGGTGCAGTAGGATCATTGCAGAGA
>NW_027522200.1:0-27632 GCF_052094955.1 Ictidomys tridecemlineatus | reverse complement strand
AGAGGTTGGAGTCTCCAATACAGAAAAGACTCTTACAAAGAGCAGAGGTTGGAGACTGGGGTGCAGAATAACTGTTGCAGAGAGTAGATGATGGAGACTGGGGTCCAGAAGGACTGTAGCAGAGAGCAGACGTTGGAGACTAAGGTGCAGAAGGACAGTTACACAGAGCAGAGTTTGGAGATTGGGGTGCAGAAGCACTGACAAGAAAGCAGAATTTGGAGATTCGGGTGGAGAAGTATCCTTACAGAGAGCAGAGTTTCAAGAATGCAGTACAGAAGGACTTTTACAGAGAGCAGAGTTTGGAGACTGGCGTGGAATATGACTGTTGCAGATAGCAGATGTTGGAGCCTGGGGTGCAGAAGGAATGTTGCAGAAAGCAGAGCATGGAGACTGGGGTGCACAAGGACTGTTGCAGAGAGCAGAGGATGAAGATTGGGCTGTAGAAAGTCTGTTGCAGAGAGCAGACTTTGGAGACAGGTGTGCAGAAGGATCGTTTGGGTGATCAGAGTATGGAGACTGGGGTGTAGAAGGACTGTTGCAGAGAGCAGAGGTTGGAGAATGGGGTGTCGAAGGACTGTTTCATAGAGCAGATGTTGGAGACTGGGTTGCACAAGGACTGTTGCATAGAGCAGAGGTTGGAGAATTCAGTACAGAAGAACTGTTACAGAGAGCAGAGATTGGAGACTGGGGTGGAGAATGAGTGTTGAAGAGAGCACATGTTGGACACTGGGATGCAAAAGGACTGTTGCAGAGAGCAGAAGATGGAGACTATGGTGAAGAAGGACTGTTGCATAGACCAGAGGTTGCAGACTGATTTGCAGAAGGACTGACGTAGGGAACAGATGTTGGAGCCTGGGGTGCAGAAGGATCATTTAGGCGGGCAGAGTATGGAGACTAGGGTTAGAAGGACTTTTGCAGAGAGCAGATGTTAAAGACTTGGGTGCATAAGGACTGTTGCATAGAGCAGTGTTTGGAGACTGACGTACAGAAGGACTGTTACAGAGAACAGAGGTTGGAGACTGGGGTACACATGGATTATTACAGAGAGCAGAGTTTTCAGACTGAGGTACAGAAGAACTTTTGCAGGAAGCCGATGTTGGAAACTGGGTTTCACAAGGACTGTTGCAGCTAGCAGAGGTTTGAGCCTGGTGTGCAGAAAGATCGTTGCAGAGAGCAGAGGTTGGAGACGGAGGTGCAAAAGGATCTTTGCAGAGAGCAGAGGTTCGAGACTGGAGTGCAGAAGGATCATTACAGAGAGCAGAGTTTTGAGACTGGGGTGCAAAACGAATGTTGCAGAGAGCAGAGGTTGGAGACTGAGGTTCAGAAGGACTGTTGCTGAGAGTAGAGGTTGGAGATTGGCATGCAGAAGGACTGTTGCAGAGAGCAGAGGTTTTAGACTGCGATGTAGAAAAACTGTTGCAGATAGTAGAGTTTTGAAATTTGGGTGCAGAAAGAGTGTAGCAGCGAGCAGAGGTTAAAGACTAAGGTGCAGAAGTACAGTTACACAGAGCACAGTTTGAAGACTGGGGTGCATAAGGACTGATACAGAAAGCAGAGGTTGAAGACTCAGGTGCAGAAGTAACCTTACTGAGAGCAGAGTTTGGAGAACGCAGTACAGATGGACTGTTACAGAGAGCAGAGATTGGAGACTGGGGTGGAGAATTACTGTTGCAGAGAGCAGATGTTGGAGACTGGGCTGCAAAAAGACTGTTGCAGATAGTAGAGGATGGATACAGTGGTGCAGAAAGACTGTTGGCAGAGAGGAGAAGGTTGCAGACTAAGTTGCAGAAGGACTGTTAGAGAGGGAAGAGTTTGGAGAAGGTGGTGCAAAACGACTGATACAGAAAGCAGAGGTTTGATACTGGGGTGCATGAGGACCATTACAGTGAACAGAGGTTGGAGACGGCGGTACAGAAGGACTGTTAAGGAAAGCCGAGGTTGGAGACTGGGGTGCAGAAGAACTGATGTAGAGAACAAAGGTTGGAGACTGGGGTGCAGAAGGATCATTGGTGCGAGCCGAGTACAGAGACTAGGGTGTAGAAGGACTGTTGCAAAGAGCAGAGTTTTCAGACTGAGGTACAGAAGAACTGTTGTAGGAAGCAGATGTTAGAGACTGGGGTTCACAAGGACTGTTGCAGTGAGCAGAGGTTTGAGACTGGGGTGCAGAAGGATTGTTGCAGAGAGCAGAGGTTGGAGACTGAGGTGCAGAAAAAATGTTGTGGAGAGCAGAGGTTGGAGACTTGAGTTCAGAAGGACTGTTGCAGAAAGCAGAGTTTGGAGACTGAGGTGCAAAAGGACTGTTGCAGAGATCAGAGGTTGGAGACTGGGGTACAGAAGGATCGTTGCAGAGAGCACATTATGAAGACTTCGGTGCAGAAGGCCTGCTACAGAGTGAAGAGTTGGGAGACTTGCGCCCAGAAGGCCTGTTACAAAGAGGAGAGGTTGGAGACTGGGATGCAGAAGGACTGTTATAAAGAGCAGAGTTTGGAGACTGGGTTGCTGAAGGATCTTATGGAGAGAAGAGGTTGGAGACTGAGGTGCAGGTGGACTGTTACAGAGAGCAGAGGTTGGATACTTAGGTGCAGAAGGACCATGCAGAAAAGAAAGGTGTCAGACTGAGGTACAGAAGAACTGTTACAGAGAGCAGAGGTTGGAGACTGAGTTGTACAAGTACTATTAGAAAAAGCAGAGTTTGGAGACTGAGGTGCAGAAGGACTGTTACAGAAAGCAGAGGTTGAAAATTGGGGTGCAGATGGACCGTTACAAAGACTAGAGTTTGGAGACTGCGGTATAGAAATACTGTTACAGAGAGCAGAGGTTGGAGACTTGGGTGTAGAAGGAATGTTACAGAGAGCACAGATTGGAGACTGAGTTGCAGAAGGAGAGATACAGAGAGCAGAGTTTTGAGACTTTTGTTCAGAAGGACTGATACAGAAAGCAAAGTTTTGAGACTGGGTTGCCGAAGGACTTTTACAGAGAGCAGATGTTGGAGACTGGGGTGCAGAAGGACTGTTGCAGAGTACAGAGGTTGGAGACTGGGGTGCTGAAGGACACTTGCAGAAAGCAAACGTTAAAGACTGGTTTGGAGAAGGAATGTTAGAGAGAGTACAGTTTGGAGACTGGAGTGCAGAAGGATCTTACGGAGAGCAGAGGTTGGAGACTGTGGTGTAGAAATACTCTTCCAGACAGGAGAGGTTGGAGACTGGGGTCCAGAAGGATCGTTGCAAAGCGAAGAGTTTGAGGACTGGGGTGCAGAAGTACAGTTGCAGGGAGCAGAGGTTGGAGAGTGGGGTGCAGAAGGACTGTTGCAGAGAGCAGAGGTTGGAGACTGGAGTGCAAAGGACTGTTACAGAGAGCAGATGTAGGAAACTGAGGTGAATAAGGACTGTTGCAGGGAGCAGAGGTTCGAGATTGGGCTGCAGAAAAATTGTTGCAGAGAGCAGAGGTTGGAGACTTTGCTGCAGAAGGAATGTTGCAGAGAGAACATGTTGGAGACTGGGGTGCAGAAGGACTGTTACAGAGAGCAGAGGTTGGAGACTGGGGTTCAGATGGATCTTACAGAGAGCAGAGTTTGGAGACTGGTGTGCAAAAGGACTGTTGCAGAGAGCAGAGGTTGGAGACTGGGGTGGAGAAGAATCCTTGCAGAGAGAAGAGGTTGGAGAATGGGGTGCAGAAGGCCTGTTTCAGAGAGCAGAGATTAAAGACTGGCTTGCAGAAGTCCTGTTACAGAGAGCAGAGTTTGGAGACTGTTGTGCAGAAGGACTGTTACAGAGTGCAGAGTTTAAAGACTGGGTTGTAGAAGGATCTTACAGAGAGCAGAGTTAGGAGAATGAGGTGCAAAGGACTTTTACAGAGAGCAAAAGTAGGAGATTGGGTGTAGAAGTGTCTTTGCAGAGAGCAGAGTTTTAAGACTAAGAAGCAGAAGGACTGTTGCAGAAAGCAGATGTTGAAGACTCGTGTGCAGAGGACTGTTGCAGACAGCATAGGTTGGAGACTCTGGTGAAGATGGATCGTTGCAGAGAGCAGAGGATCGAGACTGGTGTGCAGAAGCACTGTTACAGAGATCAGAATTTGGAGACTGGGTTGCAGAAGAATCATAGAGAGAACAGAGATTGCACACTGAGGTGCAGAAGGACTGTTACAGAGAGTAGAATTTGGAGACTGATTTGCAGAAGAACCCTTGCAGAGAACAGAGTTTGGAGACTGAGGTGCAGAAGGATTTTTACAGAGATCAGAGGTTGGTGACTCTGGTGCAGAAGGACTCTGTAGAGAGCAGAGGTTGGAGACTGGGGTCCAGGAGGATCATTGCAGGAAGCACATTTTGGAAACTGGGGGGTAGAAGTACTGTTGCAGAAAGCAGATATTGGAGACTGGGGTGCAGAACGACTGTTGCAGATAGCAGAGTTTGGAGAATGTGGTGCATAAGGACTGTTGAAGAGAGCAGAGGTTGGAGACTGAGGTTAAGAAGGACTGTTACAGAGAGTAGAGGTTGGAGACTGGGGTGCAGAAGGACTGTTACAGAGATCAGAGAAGGGAGAGGGGAATTCAGATGGATCTTACAGAGCGCAGAGGTTGGAGACTGTGGTGCAAAAAGACTGTTTCAGAGAGCAAAGGTTGGAGACTGTTATGGAGAAGAATTGTTGCAGAGAGAAGATTTTGGAGACTCAGGTGCAGAACGCCTGTTACAGAGAGCAGATATTTTAGACTGGGTTGCAGAAGTGATGTTACAGAGAGCAGAGGATGGAGACTGTTGTGCAGAAGGAGGGTTACATAGTGCAGAGTTTAAAGACTGGGTTGCAGAAGTATTTTACAGAGCGCAGAGTTGGGAGAATGAGGTGCAGAAGGACTGTTACAGGCAGCAGAGGTAGGAGACTGAAGTGCAGAAAGTTCGTTGAAGACAGCAGAGTTTTCAGAATGAGGTGCAGAAGGACTGTTGCAGAGAGCAGTTGTTGGAGACTGGGTTGCAGAAGGACTGTTGCAGAGAGCAGAGGTTAGAGACTAGGTTTAAGAAGCATGGTTGCAGAGATAAGAGGTTGGAGACTGGTGTGCAGAAGGACTGTTACAGAGAGCAGAGTTTGGAGACTGGGTTTTAGAAGGATCCTACAGAGAGCAGAGGTTGGAGAGTGAAGTGCAGAACGACTGTTTTAGAGAGTAGAGGTTGGAGACTGTGGTGCAGAAGGACTGTTGCAGAGAGTTTAGGATGGAGACTGGGGTGCAGAAGGACTGTTGCAGAGAGCAGAGCTTGGAGACTGGGGTGCAGAAGGACTGTTGCAGACAGCAGAGGTTGGAGACTGAGGTGCCAAAGTCCTGTTACAGAGAGCAGGGGTTGGAGACTTGGATGCAGAAGGACTGTTGTAGGGAGAAGAGGTTGGATACTGGGGTGAAGAAGGATCTTACAGAGAGCAGAATTTGGAGACTGAGGTGCAGAAGGACTCTTGCGGAGATGAGAGGTAGTAGACTGGGGTGCAGTAGAATCATTTCAGAGAGCAGAGGTTGAAGACTGGGGTGCAGAAGGATCATTGCACAGTGCAGATTTTGGAGACTGAGGTGCAGAAGACCTGCTACAGAGAGAAGAGTTTGGAGAATGGGGTGCAGAAGGCCTGTTATAGAGAGCAGAGTTTGGAGACTGAGGTGCACGTGGACTGTTACAGAGAGCAGTGGTTGGAGACTGGGGTGCAGAAAGATCATGCAGAGAGCAGAGGTTTCAGACTGAGGTGTAGAAGGACTGTTAAATAGAGCAGAGTTTGGAGACTGCGCTTTAGGACTGTTAGCGAGAGCAGAGGTTGCAGACTGGGATGCAGAAGGACTCTTACAGAGAGCACAAGTTGGAGACTGAGGTGCAGAAGGATGGATACAGAGAACAGAGGTTGGAGACTGGGGTACAGACAGGCTGATACAGAAAGCAGAGTTTGGAGACAGGGGTGTAGAAGAACTGAAACAGAGAGCAGCGGTTGGACACTGCGGTACAGAAGGACTGTTACAGAGAGCAGATCTCAGAGACTGAAAAGCAAAAAACTTTTGCAGAGAGAATAGGTTGGAGAATGAGGTGCAGAAGAACTGTTTCAGAGAGCAGAGTTTGAAGACTGGGGTGCAGTAGGACTGTTACAGAGAGCAGTGTTTGGAGACTGGGGTGCAGAAGGACTGTTACAGAGAGCAGAGGTTGGAGACTAGGGTTCAGATTGATCTTACAGAGAGCAGAGTTAGGAGACTGGGGTGCAAAAGGACTTTTGAAGAGAGCAGATGTTGGAGACTGAAGTGGGGAAGAATCATTGCAGAGAGAAGAGGTTGGAGACTGGGGTGCAAAAGGCCTTTTACACAGAGCAGACGTTAGAAACTGCGTTTTAGAAGTCCTGTTACACAGAGCAGAGGTTTGAGACTGTTGTGCAGAAGGACTGTTACAGAGTGCAGAGTTTAATGTCTGGGTTGCAGTAGGATCAAACAGAGTGCAGAGTTGGGAGACTGAGGTGCAGAAGGACTGTTACAGAGAGCATATGTTGGAGAGTGGCATGCAGAAGGACTGTTGCAGAGAGCAGATATTGATAACTAGGTTCCGGAAGGACTAATGTAGAAAGCAGAGGTTGGAGACTGGGGTGCAGAAAAACTGTTGCAGAAAGCAGAAGTTAGAGACTGAGGTGCGGAAGTCCTGTTACAGAGAGCAGAGTTTGGAGACTCGGATTCAGAAGGACAGTTTCAGAGAGCAAAGTTTAAATACATGGGTGCAGAAGGATCTTACAGAGAGCAGAATTTGGAGACTGAGTTGCAGAAGAACTGTTGCAGAGATCAGAGGTTGGAGACTGAGGTGTAGAAGGACTCTTACAGAGAGCAGATTTGGAAACTGGGGTGAAGAAGGACTGATACAGAAAGAAGCGATTGGAGTCAGGGGTGCAGAAAGACCATTACAGACAGCAGAGGTTGGATACTGCAGTACAGGAGGACTGTTACAGAGAGCAGTGCTTGAAGACTGGGGTGCAGAAGGACTGTTACAGAGATCAGAGGTTGGAGAGGGGAATTCAGATGCATCTTACAGAGCGCAGAGGTTGGAGACTGTGGTGCAAAAGGACTGTTGCAAAGCGCAAATGTTGGAGACTGGTATGGAGAAGAATTGTTGCAGAGAGAAGGTATTGGAGACTCAGGTGCAGAACGCCTGTTACAGAGAGCAGATATTTTAGACTGGGTTGCAGAAGTGATGTTACAGAGAGCAGAGGATGGAGACTGTTGTGCAGAAGGAGGGTTACATAGTGCAGAGTTTAAAGACTGGGTTGCAGAAGTATTTTACAGAGCGCAGAGTTGGGAGAATGAGGTGCAGAAGGACTGTTACAGGCAGCAGAGGTAGGAGACTGAAGTGCAGAAAGTTCGTTGAAGACAGCAGAGTTTTCAGAATGAGGTGCAGAAGGACTGTTGCAGAGAGCAGTTGTTGGAGACTGGGTTGCAGAAGGACTGTTGCAGAGAGCAGAGGTTAGAGACTAGGTTTAAGAAGCATGGTTGCAGAGATAAGAGGTTGGAGACTGGTGTGCAGAAGGACTGTTACAGAGAGCAGAGTTTGGAGACTGGGTTTTAGAAGGATCCTACAGAGAGCAGAGGTTGGAGAGTGAAGTGCAGAACGACTGTTTTAGAGAGTAGAGGTTGGAGACTGTGGTGCAGAAGGACTGTTGCAGAGAGTTTAGGATGGAGACTGGGGTGCAGAAGGACTGTTGCAGAGAGCAGAGCTTGGAGACTGGGGTGCAGAAGGACTGTTGCAGACAGCAGAGGTTGGAGACTGAGGTGCCAAAGTCCTGTTACAGAGAGCAGAGGTTGGAGACTTGTATGCAGAAGGACTGTTGTAGAGAGAAGAGGTTGGATACTGGGGTGAAGAAGGATCTTACAGAGAGCAGAATTTGGAGACTGAGGTGCAGAAGGACTCTTGTGGAGATGAGAGGTAGTAGACTGGGGTGCAGTAGGATCATTTCAGAGAGCAGAGGTTGAAGACTGGGGTGCAGAAGGATCATTGCACAGTGCAGATTTTGGAGACTGAGGTGCAGAAGACCTGCTACAGAGAGAAGAGTTTGGAGAATGGAGTGCAGAAGGCCTGTTATAGAGAGCAGAGTTTGGAGACTGGGGTGCAGTAGGACTGTTACAGAGAGCAGTGTTTGGAGACTGGGGTGCAGAAGGACTGTTACAGAGAGCAGAGGTTGGAGACTAGGGTTCAGATTGATCTTACAGAGAGCAGAGTTAGGAGAGTGGAGTGCAAAAGGACTTTTGAAGAGAGCAGATGTTGGAGACTGAAGTGGGGAAGAATCATTGCAGAGAGAAGAGGTTGGAGACTGGGGTGCAAAAGGCCTTTTACACAAAGCAGAGGTTGGAAACTGCGTTTTAGAAGTGCTGTTACAAAGAGCAGAGGTTTGAGACTGTTGTGCAGAAGAACTGTTACAGAGTGCAGAGTTTAAAGTCTGGGTTGCAGTAGGATCAAACAGAGTGCAGAATTTGGAGACTGAGGTGCAGAAGGACTGTTACAGAGAGCAGATGTTGGAGAGTGGCGTGCAGAAGGACTGTTGCAGAGAGCAGATATTGATAACTAGGTTCCGGAAGGACTAATGTAGAAACAGAGGTTGGAGACTGGGGTGCAGAAAGACTGTTGCATAAAGCAGAGGTCGGAGACTGAGGTGCGTAAGTCATGTTACAGAGAGCAGAGTTTGGAGACTCGGATTCAGAAGGACAGTTTCAGAGAGAAAAGGTTAAGTACATGGGTGCAGAAGGATCTTTCAGAGAGCAGAATTTGGAGACTGAGTTGCAGAAGAACTGTTGCAGAGATCGGAGGTTGGAGACTGAGGTGCAGAAGGACTCTTACAGAGAGCAGATTTTGAAACTGGGGTGAAGAAGGACTGATACAAAAAGAAGCGATTGGAGTCAGGGGTGCAGAAAGACCGTTACAGAGAGCAGAGGTTGGATACTGCAGTACAGGAGGACTGTTACAGAGAGCAGTGCTTGAAGACTGGGGTGCAGAAGTACTGTAGCAGAGAGCAGATGTTGGTAACTAGGGTGCAGAAGGAGTGTTGTAGACAGAAGAGGTTGGAGAATGGGGTGCAGAATGACTCTTTCGGAGAGCAGAGGTTGGAGACTGGGGTTCAGAAGGACTGTTACAGAGAGCAGAATTTGGAGACAGGTTGCAGAAGGATCTTACAGAGAGCAGAATTTGGAGACTGAGGTGCAGAAGGACTGTTGCAGAGATCAGAGGTTGGAAACTGGGGTGCAGAAGTATCATTGCAGAGAGCAAAGTTTGGAGACTGGGGAGCAGAAGGATCATTGCAGAGAGCAGAGGATGGAGAGTGGGGTGCAGAAGGCCTGCTATAGATAGCAGAGTTTCGAGACTGGAGTGCAGAAGGCCTGTTACAGAGAGGAGAGGTTGGTGACTGGGCTGCAGAAAAACTGTTACAGAGAGCAGAGTTTGGAGACTGTTTGCTGATGGTACTTTCAGAGAGCACATGTTGAAGACTGAGGTGCAGGTTGACTGTTGCAGAGAGCAGTGGTTGGAGACTTGGGTGCAGAAGAATAGTGGAGAGCAGAGGTTTCTGACTGAGGTACAGGTGGACTTTCACAGAGAGCAGTGATTGTAGACTGGGGTGTAGAAGGACTTTTACAGAGAGCAGAGTTTGGAGACTCAGGTGCAGAAAAACTGTTTCTGGAAGCAGAGTTTGGAAATTAAGGTGCTGAAAGATCCTATCAGAGAGCAGAGTTTGGAGACTACGGTATAGGACTGTTACCTAGAGCAGAGGTTGAAGACTGGAGTGCATAAGGACTCTTACATAGAGCATAGGTTGGAGACTGAGGTGTAAAGGATAGATACAGAGAACAGATTTTGGAGACTGGTGTTCAGGTAGACTGATACAGAAAGCAGAGGTTGGAGACTGGGTTGTAGAAGGACCTTTACAAAGAGCAGAGATTGGAGACTGTGAAACAGAAGGACTGTTAAAAAGAACTGATCTCAGAGACTGGGATCAGAAGGACTGTTGCAGAGAGAAGAGGTTGGAGACTGCGGTGCAGAAGGAGTGTTGCAGAGAGCAGATTTGAAGATGGAGGTGCAAAAATAATGTTGCTGAGAGCAGACTTTAGAGACTGGGATGCAGAAGGACTGTTACAGAGAGCAGAGGTTGGAGACTGAGGTGCAGAAAGACTGTTACAGAGAGCAAAGTTTGGAGACTTGGGTGTAGAAGGACTGTTACCGAGAGCATAAGTTGGAGACTGGGGTTCAGATGGATGTTACCGAGAGCAGAGTTTGGAGACTGGGGTTCAAAACGACTGTGCAGACAGCAGATGTTGGAGACTGGGGTTTAGAAGAATCGTTGCAGAGAGAAGAGGTTTTAGACTGGGGTGAATAAAGCCTGTTAGAGAGAGCAGAGGTTGGAGACTGGGTTGCAGAAGTCCTGTTACAGAGAGCAGAAGTTGGAGACTGTTGTGCAGAAGGACAGGTACAAAGTGAAGAGTTTAAAGACTGGGTTGCAGAAGGATCTTACAGAGAGCGGAGTTGAGAGACTGAGGTGCAGAAAAGACTGTTGCAGAGAGCAGATGTTGGTAACTAGTGTGCAGAAGGACTGTTTTGAGAGAAGAATTTTTAGACTAGGGTGGAAAAGGACTGTTGCAGAGAGCATAGGTTTGAGACTGAGGTGCAGAAGTCCTGTTACAGAGAGCATAGGTTGGAGACTCGGGTGCAGAAAGACTGTTACAGAGAGCAGAGGTTTGATACAGGGCTGCAGAAGCATCTTACAGAGAGCAGAATTTGGAGACTGAGGTGCAGATGGACTGTTGCAGAGATCAGAGGTTAGAGACTGGAGTGCAGAAGGATTTTGCAGAGAGTACATTATGGAGATTTGGGTGCAGAAGGCGTGCTACAGAGTTAAGAGTTGGGAGACTGGCGCCAGAAGGCCTGTTACAGAGAAGAGATGTTGGAGACTGGGGTGCAGAAGGACTTTTATAGAGAGCAGAGTTTGGAGAGTGGGTTGCTGAAGGATCTTATGGAGAGAAGAGGTTGGAGACTGAGGTGCAGGTGGACTGTTACAGAGAAAAGTGGTTGGAGACTGAGGTGCAGAAGGACCATGCAGAGAAAAGAGGTGGCAGACTGAAGTGCCGAAAGACGGTTACAGAGAGCAGAGTTTGGAGACTGAGGTGTAGAAGTCTGTTAGAAAGAGCAGAGTTTGGAGACTGAGGTGCAGAAGGACTCTTACAGAAAGCAGAGGTTAGAAATTGGGGTGCAGAAGGACCATAACAAAGACCAGAGTTTGTAGACTGTGGTAAAGAAAAACTGTTAACAGAGAGAAGAGGTTGAAGATTGGGGTTCAGAAGAACTGTTAAAGAGAGCAGAGGTTGGAGACTGTGGTACCGAAGGATCATTGCAGAGAGCAGAGGTTGGAGACTGAGTTGCAGAAAAATTGTTACAGAGAGCAGATTTTGGACACTGATGTGCAGAAGGACTGTAACAGAGAGCAGAGCTTGAAGTATGGGGTGCAGAAGGACTGTTGCAGAGAGCACAGTTTGGAGACTGGGGTGCAGAAATATCGTTACAGAGAACAGAGTTTGGAGACCAGGGTGCAGTAGGATAGTTACAGAAAGCAAAGGTTGGAGACTGGGGTCCAGAAGAAATGTTGCAGATAGCAGAGGTTGGAGACTGGCATGCAGAAGGACTGTAGCAGAGAGCAGAGGTTGGAGACTGGGTGTAGAAGGGACTGTTGCAGAGAGCAGACGTTGGAGATTGGGATGCAGAATGATCCTTGCAGAGAGCAGAAAGTTGGAGACTGGAAAGCAGAATGTCCGTTGCAGAGTGATGAGGTTGGAGATTGAGGTGCAGAAGGACTGTTACAGAGAGCAGAGTTTGGAGACTGGGTTGCAGAAGACCTGTTACAGAGAGCAGATGTTGGAGACTTCGGTGCAGAAGGATTGTTACAGATAGCACAGTTTGGAGACTAGGGTGTAGAAGGATCGATGTAGAGAGCAGAGGATTCAGATTGAGGCTTAGAAGGACTGTTACAGAGAGGAGACATTGGAGTCTGAGGTTCAAAAGGACTTTTCTAGAAAGCAGAGTTGGCAATTGGGGTGCAGTTGGACCGTTACAATGAGAAGACGTTGGAGACTGAGATACAAAAGGACGTTTACAGAGAGCAGAGTTTGGAGACTGTGTAGAAGAAGGATCGTTACAGAGAGCAGATGTTGGAGACTGGGGTGCAGAAGGACTGTTACATAGAACAGAGGTTGGAGACTGAGTATCAGAAGGACAGTTACAGAGAGTACAGGTTGGAGACTGGGGTGCAGAAGAAATGTTGCAGAGAGCAGAGTTTGCAGACTTGGGTGCATAAGGACTGATGCAGAGAGCAGAGTTTGGAGACTGTTGTGCAGAAGGACTGATACAGAAAACAGAGGTTAGATACTAGGGTGCAGAAGGATCGTTGCAGAGAGCAGAGGTTGGAAACTATGGTGCAGAAGGATCGTTACACAGAGCAGAGTTTGGTCCTGGGGTCTAAGATGACTGCTGCCGAGAACGGAGGTTGGAGACTGAGGTGCAAAATGACTGATATAGAGAAGAGAGGTTGGAGACTGGTGTGCAGAAGAACTGATACACAAAGCAGAGGTTAGAGACTGGGGTTCAGAAAGACCGTTACAGTGAGCAGAGGTTGGAGACTGCAGTAGAGAAGGACTTTTACAGAGAGCAACGTTTGGAGACCGGGGTGCAGAAGGACTGTTGCAGAGAACAGAGGGTGGAGACTGGGGTGCAGAAAAACCGTTGCAGAGAGAAGAGTTTGGAGACTGAGGTGCAGAAGGTTTGTTACAGAGAGCAGATTTTGGAGACTGGGGTCCAGAAGGACTGTTGCAGAGAGCAGAGTTTGGAGACTTAGGTGAAGTAGGATAGTTGCAGAGAGAAGAGGTTGGAGACTGCGGTGAAGAAGGCCTGTTACAGAGAGAAGAGATTTGATACTGGGGTGCAGAAGGCCTGTTAGAGAGAGCAGAGTTTGGATACTGAGGTGCAAAAGAAATGTTAAAGATAGCACAATTTCAAGAATAGGTTGCACAAAGATCTTACAGAGAGAATTTTGGAGACTGAGATTCAGAAGGACTATTACAGAGAGCAAAGGTTGGAAACTGGGTGCAGAAAGATTGTGGCAGAGAGCAGAGTTTTCAGACTTAGGTGCAGAAGGACTGTTCCAGAGAGCAGATGTTGGATCCTGAGGTGCAGAAGGACTGTTGCAGAGAGCAAAGTTTTGAGACCAGGGTGCAGAAGGATCGTTGCAGAGAGCACAGTTTGGAGACTGGGGTGCAAAAGGCCTGTTACAGAGAGCAGAGTTTGAAGACTGGGGTGCAGAAGACCTGTTACAGAGAGCAGACTTTGGAGACTGGGTGCAGAAGGACTGTTACAGAGAGCAGGATTTGGAGAATGCATGGCAGAAGGATCTTACAGAGAACAAAGGTTGGAGACAGAGGTGCAGAAGGAATTTTACAGAGTGTAGAGGGTAGAGACTGGGGTGCAGAGGGAGTGTTACAGAGAGCAGATATTGGATATTGGGGTGCAGAAGAACTGTTACTGAGAGCAGAGTTTTGGAGACTAGGGTGCAGAAGGACTGTTGCAGAGAGCAGAGTTTGTAGACTGAGGTTCAAAAGGACTGTTACAGAGAGCAGAGTTTGGAAATTGGGTTGTATAAGGACCATTGTTGTGAGCAGATATTGGAGCCTGGGAAGAAGAATGATCATTGCAGAGAGCAGATGTTGAAGACTGGGGTGCAAAATGACTGTTAAAGAGAGCAGAGGTTGGAGACTGAGGTGCAGAAGAACTTTTACAGAGAGCAGAATTTGAAGATGAGGTGCAGAAGGATTGTTACAGAGAGCGGAGGTTGGAGACTGTGTTGCAGAAGGACTGATACAGAGATCAGAGGTTGGAGACTGGGGTGCAAAAGGACTGATACAGATAGCAGATGTTGTAGACTGGGGTGCAGAAGTACTGTAGCAGAGAGCAAAGGTTGGAGACTGGGGTGCACAAGGACTGTTGCAGAAAGCAGAAGTTGGAAACTGGGGTGCAGAAGGACCATTAAAAGAGATCAGAGATTTGAGACTATCATACAGAAGGACTGTTACAGAGAGCAGAGGTTGGATACTAGGGTGCAGAAAGACTGATGCAGAGAACAGAGTTTTGATACTGGGGTGCAGACGGACAGTTTCAGAAATCAGAGGTTGGAGAGTCAGGTGCAGAAAGATTGTTACAGAGAGCAGAGGTAGGAAACTGTTTTGCAAAAGGACTGATTCATAAAACATAGCTTGGAGAATGGGATTCAGAAGGCCTGTTACAGAGAGCAGCTGTTGGAGACTGAGGTGCTGAAGGTTCATTACAGAGAGCAGAGGTTAGAGACTGAGGTGCAGTAGGACTGTTAAAAAGACTAGCGGTTGGAGACTGGGGTGCAGAAGGATTCTTACAGAGAGCAGAGGATGGAGACTGGGGTGCAGAAAGAGCATTACAGAGATCAGAGTTTGTAGATTGGTGACCAGAAGAACTGTTACAGAGAGCAGAGGTTGGAGAATGGGGTGCAGAAGGTGTGTTACAGAGAGCAGAGTTTGGAGCCTGAGGTGAAAAAGAATTATTACAGAGAGCAGAGTTTAGACACTGATGTGCAGAAGGACTGTTACAGAGAGATGAGCTTGGAGACTGGGGTGCAGAAGGACTGTTGCAGAGAGCAGAGTTTGGAGACTTAGGTGCAGAAAAATCGCTAGAGAGAGCAGAGGTTGAAGACTGGGGTGAAGAAGGACAGTTGAGAGAGCACTGGTTGGAGACTGGGGTGCAGAAGAAATGTTGTAGAGAGCAGAGGTTTGAGACTGGGGTGAAGAAGGACTGTTGCGGAGAGCAGAAGTTAGAGACTGGGGTGCAGAAGGACTGTTGCAGAGAGCAGATGTTGGAGAGTGTGATGCAGAAGGATCATTGCAGACAGCAGAGTTTGGAGACTGGGGCGTAGAAGGACTGTTGCAGAAAGAAGAGCTTGGAGTCTGGGGTGCAGAAGGACTGTTGCATAGAGCAGAAGTTAAAGACTGAGGTGCATAAGGACTGTTATAGAGAGCAAAGTTTGGAGACCGGAGTGAAGAAGGATCTTAAAGAGAGCAGAGGTTAGAGACTGGGGTGCAGAAGAACTGTTGCAAAGAGCAGAGGTTGGAGAGTGAGGTGCAGAAGGACTGTTACAGAGAGCAGAGGTTGGATACTGGAATGCAGAATAACTGATATGGAAATTAGAGTTTGGAGACTGAGGTGCAGAAGGAACGTTACAGACAGCAGAGGTTGTAGACTGTGGTACAGAAGAACTGTTAGAGAGAGCAAAGTTTGAAGCCTAGGGTGCAGAAGGACTGTTGCAGAGAACAAAGTTTGGATACTGCGGTGCAGAAGAACGGTAGCAGAGAGCAGAGTTTGGAGACTGAGGTGCAGAAGAACTGTTATAGAGAGCATAGTTTGGAGGCCGGGGTGAAGAAGGATCTTACAGAGAGAAGAGGTTTGAGACTGGGGTGCAGAAGGACTGTTGCAGAGAGCAGTGGTTTGATACTGAGGTGGAGAAAGATCATTGCAGAGAGAAGAGGTTAAAGACTGGGGTGCAGTAGGCCTGTTATTTGAGAGCAGAGTTTTGAGACTGGGGTGCAGAAGACCTGTTCCAGAGAACAGAGGTTGAAAACTGGTGTGCAGAAGGATTGTTACAGATAGCAGAGGATGGAGACTGAGGTGCAGAAAAATTGTTACAGAGAGCAGAGATTGGAGACTGAAGTGCAGAAGGACTCTTACAGAGAGCAGAGGTTGGAGACTGGGGTGCAGAAGGATCATTGCGGAGAGCAGATGTTGGAATCTGAGGGGCAGAAGGATCATTGCAGAGAGCAGAGCTTTCAGACTGTTGTGCAGATAGATCGTGACAAAGAGCAGAGGTAGGAGACTGGGGTGCAGAAGGACAGTTACAAAGAGCAAACATGGAGACTTGGGTGCAGAAAAAATGTTGCAGAGAGCAGAAGTTGGAGACTGGGGTGCAGAAGAACTGATACAGAAAGCTGACGTTGGAGACTGGGGTCCAGAAGAACCCTTACAGAGAGCAGAGTTTTGAGACTGTGGTACAGAAGGACTGTTACAGAGAGCAGAGTTAGGATACTGGTGTGCAAAATGACTGATCCAGAAAGCATAGGTTGGAGAATGGGGTAAAGAAAGCCTGTTACAGAGAGCAGCGGTTGGAGACTGAGGTGCTGAAGGTTCATTGCAGAGAGCAGAGGTTGGACACTGAGGTGCAGAAAGACTTTTACAGAGAGGAGCGGTTGGAGACTGGGGTGCAGAAGGATTCTTACAGAGAGCTGAGGAAGGAGACTGGGTGCAGAAGGACAGTTGCAGAGAGTAGAGGATGGAGACTGAGGTGAAGAAGGATCATTGCAGAGAGAAGAGGTTGGAAACTGGGTTGCAGAACGCCTCTTACAGAGTGCAGAGTTTGGAGAGTGGGGTGCAGAAGGTTTGATACAGAGAACAGAGGTTGGAGACTAAGGTGCAGAAGGATTGTTTCAGAGAGCAGAGGTTGAAGATGGGGGTGCAGAAGGACCGTTACAGATTGCAGAACTTTGAGATTGAGGTGGAGAAAGATCTTGCAGAGAGCAGAGGTTGAAGACCGAGGTGCCGAAGGATAGCTACAGAGAGCAGAGTTTGGAGACTGGGGTGCAGCAGGACAGTTACAGAGAGCACAGGTTGGAGACTGGGGTGCGGAAGAAATGTTTCAGAGAGCAGAGTTTTGAGACTGGGGTAAAGAAGGACTGTAGCGGAGAGCAGAGGTTGGAGACTGGGCTGCAGAAAAACTGTTGCAGAGAGCAGACGTTGGAGACTGGAATGCAAAAGGATCCTTGCAGAGAGCAGAAATTGGAGACTGGGGTGAAGAAGGACTGTTGAAGAGAACAGAATGTGGAGACTGGGGTGCAGAAGAACAGTTGCAGGGAGAAGAGGTTGGAGACTGAGGTGCAGAAGGATTATTACAGAGAGCAGAAGTTGGAGACTGGGGTGCAGAAGGACTGTTGCACAGAGCAGAGTTTGGAGACTGAGGTTAAGAAGAATTTTTGCAGAGAGAAGAGGATGGAGACTGGGGTGCAGAAGGCCTGTTACAGAGAGCAGAGATTGAAGATTGCGGTGCAGAAGGCCTGTTACAGAGAGCAGAGTTTGGAGACTGGGGTGCAGAAGAAATGTTACAGATAGCACAATTTCAAGAATGGGTTGCACAAAGATCTTACAGAGAGCATTTTGGAGACTTAGGTTCAGAAGGACTATTACAGAGAGCAAAAGTTGGAAACTGGGGTGCAGATGGATTGTGGCAGAGAGCAGAGTTTTCAGACTTAGGTGCAGAAGGACTGTTCCAGAAATCAGATGTTGGATCCTGAGGGTCAGAAGGACTGTTGCAGAGAGAAGAGTTTTGAGACCAGGGTGCAGAAGGATCGTTGCAGAGAGGTTGGAGACTTGGGTGCAGAAGTCCTGTTACAGAGAGCAGAGGTTGAAGACTGGGTGAAGAAGGCCTGTTACAGACAGCAGAGATTGGAGACTGGGATGCAGAAGGACTGTTACAGAGAGCAGCATTTGGATAATGCGTGGCAAAAAAATCTTACAGAGAAAAAAGGTTGGACACAGAGGTGCAGGAGGACTTTTACAGAGTGTAGAGGGTGGAGACTAAGGTGCAGTGGGAGTGTTACAGAGAGCAGAGTTTGGATATTGGGGTGCAGAAGAACTGTTACTGAGAGCAGAGGTTGGAGACTGGGGTGCAGAAGGACTGTTGCAAAGAGCAGAGTTTGCAGACTTAGGTGCAAAAAAATCGCTAAAGAGAGCAGAGGTTGGAGACGGGGGTGCAGCAGGACAGTTGCATAGAGCACTGGTTGGAGAGTGGGGTGCAGAAGAAATGTTGCAGAGAGCAGAGGTTTGCGAATGTGGTGAAGAAGGACTGTAGCAGAGAGAAGAGGTTGGAGCCTGGGGTGCAGAAGGACTGTTGCAGAGAGCAGATGTTGGAGAGGGTGATGCAGAAGAATCGTTGCAGACAGCAGAGTTTGGAGACTGGGGTGTAGAAGGACTGTTGCAGAGAGAAGAGCTTTGAGACTGGGTGCAGAAGGAAAGTTGCCTAGAGCAGAAGTTGGAGACTGAGGTGCAGAAGGACTGTTATAGAGAGCAAAGTTTGGAGACCGGGTTGAAGAAGGATCTTACAGAGAGCAGAGTTTGGAGACTGGGGTGCAGAAGAACTGTTGCAAAAAGCAGAGGTTGGAGAGTAAGGTGCAGAAGGACTGTTACAGAGAGCAGAGGTTGGAGACTGGGGTGCAGAATAACTGATATTGAAATTAGAGTTTGAAGACTGGGGTGCAGAAGGAACATTACAGACAGCAGAGGTTGTAGACTTCGGTACAGAAGAACTGTTACAGAGAGCAGAGTTTGGAGCCTAGGGTGGCAGAATGACTATTGCAGAGAAAAAAAGTTGAATACTGGGGTGCAGAAGGACCTTAGCAGAGAGCAGAGTTTGGAGACTGGGGTGCAGAAAGACTGTTGCAGAGAGCAGTGGTTGGAGACTGAGGTGGAGAATCATTGTAGAGGAGAAGTAAGTTGGAAACTGGGGTGCATTAGTCCTGTTACCTAGAGCAGAGTTTGGAGACTGTGGTGCAGAAGACCTGTTACAGAGAACAGAGGTTGGAAGACTTTTTGTGCAGAAAGATTGTTACAGATAGCAGAGGATGGAGGACTTGAGGTGTAGAAAGGATTGTTAAAGAGAGAGATTGGAGACTGAAGTGCAGAAGGACTCTTACAGCGAGCAGATGTTGGATTCTGAGGGCAGAAGGATCATTGGCGGAGAGCAGATGTTGGATTCTGAGGGCAGAAGGATCGTTACAGAGAGCAGAGGTTGGAGACTGGGGTGCAGAAGTACAGTTACAAAGAGCTCACGTAGAGACTTGGGTGCAGAAGAAATGTTGCAGAGAGCAGAGGTTTGGAGACTGGGTGCATAAGAACTGATACAGAAAGCTGACGTTTGAGACTGGGGTGCAGAAGGACCGTTACAGAGAGCAGAGATTTGAGACTGTGGTACAGAAGGACTGTTACAGAGAGCAGAGTTAGGATACTGGTGTGCAAAAGGACTGATTCCAGGAAGCATAGGTTGGAGAATGGGGTAAAAAAGACTGTTACAGAGAGCAGCGGTTGGAGACTGAGGTGCTGAATGTTCATTGTAGAGAGCAGAGGTTGGACACTGAGGTGCAGAAGGACTGTTACAGAGAGGAGCGGTTGGAGACTGGGGTGCAGAAGGATTCATACAGACAGCAGAGGAAGGAGACTGGGGTGAATAAGGACAGATGCAGAGAGTAGAGGATGGAGACTGAGGTGAAGAAGGATCATTGCAGAGAGAAGAGGATGGAAACTGGGTTGCAGAAGGCCTCTTACAGAGTGCAGAGTTTGGAGAGTGGGGTGCAGAAGGTTTGTTACAGACAACAGAAGTTGGAGGCTAAGGTGCAGAAGGATCGTTTCAGAGAGCAGAGGTTGAAGACTGGGGTACAGAAGGACCATTACAGATTGCAGAACTTGGAGTTTGAGGTGCCGAAGGATAGCTACAGAGAGCAGAGTTTGGAGACTGGGGTGCAGCAGGACAGTTACAGAGAGCACAGGTTGGAGACTGGGGTGCAAAAGAAATGTTGCAGAGAGCAGAGTTTTGAGACTGGGGTGAAGAAGGACTGTAGCGGAGAGCAGAGGTTGGAGACTGGGGTGCAGAAGGACTGTTGCAGAGAGCAGACGTTGGAGACTGAGATGCAAAAAGATCCTTGCAGAGAGCAGAAGTTGGAGACTGGGGTGAAGAAGGACTGTTGAAGAGAACAGAGTGTGGAGACTGGGGTGCAGAAGAACCGTTGCAGAGAGCAGAGGTTGGAGACTGAGGTGCAGAAAGATTATTACAGAGAGGAAAAGTTGGAGACTGGGGTGCAGAAGGACTGTTGCACAGAGCAGAGGTTGGAGACTGAGGTTAAGAAAGATCCTTGCAGAGAGAAGAGGTTGGAGACTGGGGTGCAGAAGGCCTGTTACAGAGAGCAGAGTTTGGATACTGGGGTGCAGAAGGAATGTTACAGATAGCACAATTTCGAGAATGGGTTGCACAAAGATCTTACAGAGAGCATTTTGGAGACTTAGGTTCAGAAGGATTATTACAGAGAGCAAAGGTGGAAACTGGAGTGCAGAAGGATTGTGGCAGTGAGCAGAGTTTTCAGACTGAGGTGCAGAAGGATTGTTACAGAGAGCAGAGTTTGGAGCCTGGGGTGCAGAAGGACTGTTGCAGAGAACAAAGGTTGGATACTGGGGTGCAGAAGGACCGTAGCGGAGAGCAGTGTTTGGATACTGGGGTGCAGAAAGACCGTAGCAGAGAGCAGTGTTTAGAGACTGGGGTGCAGAAGGACTGTTGCAGAGAGCAGTGGTTGGAGACTAAAGTGGAGAAAGATAATTGTAGAGAGAGGAATTTGGAAACTGGGGTGCATTAGGCCTGTTACAGAGAGCAGAGTTTGGAGACTGGGATGCAGATGACCTGTTACAGAGAACAGAGGTTGGAGACTGGCATGCAGAAGGATTGTTACAGATAGAAGATGAAGGAGACTGAGGTGTAGAAGGATTGTTACAGAGAGCAGAGTTTGGAGACTGAAGTGCAGAAGAACTCTTACAGAGAGCAGAGGTTGGACACTGGGGTGCAGAAGGACCGTTACAGATTGCAGAACTTGGAGATTGAAGTGGAGAAGGATCTTGCAGAGAGCAGACGTTTAAGACTGAGGTGCAGAAAGATAGCTACAGAGAGCACAGGTTGGAGACTGGGGTGCAGCAGGACAGTTACAGAGAGCACAGGTTGGAGAATGAGGTGCAGAAGGATTGCTACAAAGAACAGAGGTTGGAGACTGGGTTGCAGCAGGACAGTTACAGAGCGCAAAGTTGGAGACTTAGGTGCAGAAGAAATGTTGCAGAGAGCAGAGGTTGGAGACTGGGGTGCAGAAGTATTGTAGCAGAGAGCCGAGGTTGTAGACTGGGGTGCAGAAGGACTGTTGCAGAGAGCAGTGGTTGGAGACTGGAGTGTAGAAGGACTGTTGCAGAGAGCAGAGGTTAGAGACTGGGGTGCAGAAGGACTGTTGCAGAGAAGAGAGTGTGGGACTGGGGTGCAGAAGGATTGTTGCAGAGAGCACAGTTTGAAGAATGAGGTGCAGAAGGATCGCTACAGAGAACAAAGGTTGGAGACTGGGTTGCAGCAGGACAGTTACAGAGAGCACAGGTTGGAGACTTGGGTGCAGAAGAACTGTTGCAGAGAGCAGAGGTTGGAGACTGGGTTGCAGAAGTACTGTAGCAGAGAGCAGAGGTTGTAGAGTGGGGTGCAGAAGGACTCTTACAGAGTGCAGAGTTTGGAGAGTGGGGTGCAGAAGGTTTGTTACAGAGAATAGAGGTTGAAGACTAAGGTGCAAAAAGATCGTTTCAGAGAGCAGAGGTTGGAGACTGAGGTGCAGAAGGACTGTTGCAGAGAGCAGAGGTTGGAGACTGGGGTGCCGAAGGCCTGTTACAGAGTTCAGATATTTGAGACTGGGCTGCAGAAGGATTGTCACAGATACCACAGTTTGGAGACTGGGGTTTAGAAGGATTGTTGCAGAGAGCAGAGGTTTCAGATTGAGGCTTAGAAGGACTGTTACAGAGAGAAGAGGTTGGAGTCTCAGGTGCAGAAGGAAGGTTTCTGAAAGAAGAGGTTGGCAATTGGGGTGCAGAAGTAAAGTTATAGAGAGAAGAGTTTTGAGACTGTGGTACAGAAGGACTGTTACAGAGAGCAGAGTTTGGAGACTTGGGTGCAGAAGGACTGTTACAGAGAGCAGACTTTTGAGACAGAGATGCAGAAGGATTGTTACAGAGAGCAGAGATTGAAGACTGGTGTGCAGAGGGACCATTACAGTAAGCAAAGGATGGAGACTGAGATGCAGAAGGACTTTTAGAGAGAACAGAGGTTGGAGACTGAGGTGCAGAAGGACCGTTATAGAGAAAAGAGGTTGGAGACTATGGTACAGAAGGACTGTTACAGAGAGCAGAGTTTGGAGACTTGTGGTGCAGAAGGACTGTTACAGAGTGCAGACTTTGAGACAGAGATGCAGAAGGATTGTTACAGAGAGCAGAAATTGGAGACTGGTGTGCAGAAGGACCATTACAGAAAGCAAAAGTTGGAGACTGAGATGCAGGAGGACTTTTAGAGAGAACAGAGGTTGGAGACTGAGGTGCAGAAGGATCGTTGCAGAGAGAAGAGTTTGGAGACTGGGGTGCAGAAGGACTGTTACAGAAAGAAGGGGTTGGAAATTGAGGAGCAGATGGACCGTTACAAAGAGAAGAGGTTGGAGACTGCGATACAAAAGGACTTTTACAGAGAGCAAAGTTTGGGGAATGGGTAGAAGAAGGATCGTTGCAGAGAGCAGATGTTTGAGACTGGGGTGCAGTAGGGACTGTTACAGAGACCACAGGTTAAGACTGGTGTGCAGAAGAAATGTGCAGAGAGCAGAGTTTGAAGACTTGGGTGCAGAAGGACTGATACAGAAAGCAGAGTTGGGAGACTGGGGTGCAGAAGGACCATTACAGATTGCAGAGGTTGGATACTGAGGTGCAGAAGGACTTTTACAGAGAGGAAAGGTTGGAGACAGTGGTGTCAAAGGATTCTTACAGAGAGCAGAGGATGGAAACTGGGGTGCAGAAGAAGTGTTACAGAGAGCAGAGTTTGGAGATTGGGGTTCAGAAGAACTGCTACAGAAAGCAGAGGTTGGAGACTGTGGTGCAGAAGGCCTGTTACAGAGAGCAGAGTTTGGATATGAGGTGCAGAAGGATCGTTACACAGAGCAGAGGTTGAAACTGTGGTGCAGAAGGCCTGTTACAGAGAGCAGAGGTTAGACATGAGGTCCCAGAAGGATCGTTACACAGAGCAGAGGTTGGACTCTGATGTGCAGAAGGACTGTTACAGAGAGCAGAGCTTGGAGACTGGGAGTTCAGAAGTACTGTTGCAGAGAGCAGAAGTTGGAGACTGGCATGCAGAAGGATCATTGCAGAGAGCATAGGTTGGAGACTGAGGTGCAAAATGATGACTACAGAGAGCAGAGTTTGGAGACCGGGGTGCAGTAGGATGTTTCAGACAGCACACGTTGGAGACTGGAGTGCAGAAGAAATGTTGCAGAGAGCAGAGGTTGGAGACTGAGTTGCAGAAAGACTGTAGCAGAGAGCAGAGGTTGAAGATGGGGTGTAGAAGGACTGTTGCAGAGAAGCAGACGTTGGAGACTGGATGCAGGACAATCGTTGCAGAGATCAGATGTCGGATACTGGGGTATAATAAGACGTTTGCAGAGAGCAGAGGTTGGAGGACTGGGGTGCAGAAGGACTGTTGGAGAGATCAGAGGTTGGAGACTGAGGTGCAGAATGACTGTTACAGAGAGCAAAGTTTGGAAAACGGGTGCAGAAGGATATTACAGAGAGCAGACTTTGGAGACTGGGATGAAAATGATCGTTGTAGAGAGCAGAGGTTGGAGACTGGGGTATAGAAGGATTTTTGAAGAGAGCAAAGGTTGAATACTTGGGTGCAGAAGGCCTGTTACAGAGAGCAGAGTTTGGAAAATGGGTTGCAGAAAACCTGTTACAGAAAGCAGATTTTGGAGACTGGGGTGAAGAAAGGATTAGTTACAGATAGCACAGTTTGGAGACTGGGAGTAGAAGGATTGTTGGAGAGAGCAGAATTTTCAGATTGAGGCTGAGAAGAACTCTTACCGAGAGCAGATTTTGGGGACTGGTGGGGTGACAGAAGGACCGTTGCAGAGAGCAGATGTTGGAGACTGAGGATGCAGAAGGATCGTTGCAGAGAGCAGAGGTTGGAGACTGAGGTGCAGAAGGATCTCTACAGAGAGCAGAGTTTGGAGACCAGGATTCAGTAGGATAGTTTCAGAGAGCACAGGTTGGAGACTGGGGTGCAGAAGAAATGTTGCAGAGAGCAGAATTGGAGACTGGGGTGCAGAAGGATTGTAGCAGAGAGCAGAGATTGGAGACTGGGGTGTAAAAGGACTGTTGCAGAGAGCACACTTTGGAGACTAGGATGCAGAAAGATCGTTGCAGAGAGCAGATGTTGGATACTGGGGTATAATAAGACGGTTGCAGAGAGTAGAGATTGGAGACTTGGGTGCAGAAAGACTGTTACAGAGAGCAGAGGTTGGAAACTGAGGTTCAGAAGGACTGTTACAGAGAGCAGAGGTTTTAGACTGGGGTGCAGAATAACTGATACGGAAAGTAGAGTTTGGAGACTGGAGTGCAGAAGGACTGTTACTGACAGCAGAGTGTGTTGCCTGGGGTGCAGAAGGACAGAAGCAGAGAATAGAGGTTGGATACTGGGGTGCACAAGGGCCGTTGCAGAGTGATGAGGTTGGAGTCTGAGGTGCAGAATGACTGTTACAGAGACCAATGTTTTGATGACGGGGTGCAGAAGAATCTTACAGAGAAGCAGACCTTAGAGACTGGGATGCATAAGGATCGTTGCAGAGAGTAGAGGTTGAAGACTGGGGTGTAGCAGGACTTTGCAGAGAGCAAAGGTTTGAGACTGGTGTGCAGAAAGCCTGTTACAGAGAGCAGAGTTTTGACACAGGGTTGCAGAGAACCTGTACAGAGAGCAGATGTTAGAGACTGGGTTGCAGAAGGATTGATTACTGATAGCACAGTTTGGAGACTGTTGTTTAGAAGGATTGTTGCAGAGAGCAGAAGTTCAGACTGAGGCTTATAAGGACTGTTACAGAGAGCAGAGGTTGGAAATTCGGGTCCAGAAGGACCTTTATAGAGAGAAGAGGTTGGAGACTGCCTTACCGAAGGACTGTTACAGAGAGCAGAGTTTGGAGACTGGGTGCAGAAGGACTGTTACAGAGAGGATAGTTTTGAGAAAGGGATTCAAAAGGATCTTACAGAGAGCAGAATCTGAAGACTGGGGTGCAGAAGGACACTTGCAGAGAGCAGAGGTTGGATACTGAGGTTCAGAAGGATCGTTGCAGAGAAAAGACGTTGGAGACTGTGGTGCAGAAAGAGTGTTAAAGCGAGCAGAGTTTCGAGATTGGGGTGCAGAAGAACTGTTACTGAGAGCAGAGGTTGGAGACTGGGCTGCAGTAAACCTGTTACAGAGAGCAGAGGTTGGAGACTGAGGTTCAGAAGGACTGTTACAGAGAACAGAGGTTGGAGACTGAGGTGCAGAAGGACTGGTACAGAGAGCAGAGGTTGGAGACTGAGGTGCAGAAGGATTGGTACAGAGAGAAATGGTTGGAGACTAGGTGTAGAATGACTGTTACAGAGTGCAGATTTTGGAAACTGTGGTTCAGAAGGATCGTTGTAGAAAGTAGAGGTTGGAGACTGAGGTGCATAAGTATCGTTACAGAGAGCAGAGTTTGGAGACTGGGGTCAGAAAGACACTTACAGAGAGCACAGTTTGGAGACAGGGGTGCAGAAAAAATGTTGCAGTGAGCAGATATTGGAGACTGCGGTAAAGAAGTACTGTTACAAAGAGCAGAGAGTGGAAACTGGGTTGCAGAAGGAATGTCACAGAGAGCAGTGTTTGGAGACTGAGGTGCAGAAAGATTGTTACAGAGAGCAGAGGTTAGAGACTGGGGTGCAGAAGGACTGTTGCAGATAGCAGAGTTTGGAGAATGGGGTGCAGAAAGACTGTTGCAGATAGCAGAGTTTGGGGACTGGGGTGTAGAAGAACTGTTGCAGAAAGCAGAGTTTTGAGACTTGGGTGCAGAAGGACTGTTGCAGAGAGCAGAGTTTTTGGAGACTCAGGTGCAAAAGGACTGTTACCGAGAGCCGATGTTGAGACTGGGGTGCAGAAGAACTGTTACAGAGAGCAGAGTTTTTAGACAAGGTTGCTCAAGGATCTTACAGAGAGCAGAGGTTGTAGACCAAGTTGCAGCAGGACTGTTACAGAGAGCAGAGATTGGAGACTAGAGTGCAGAAGATCTTTGCAGAGAACAGAGTTTTCAGACTGAGGTGCAGAAGGACTATTGCAGAGAGCACATGTTGGAGACTGGGGTGCCACAGGACTGTTGCAGAGAGCAGAAGTTGGAGACTGGGTGCAGAAGGATCGTTGTAGAGAGCAGAGGTTGGAGACTGGGGTGCAGAAGGATTGTTATACAGAAAAGAGGTCGGAGACTGGGGTGTAGAAGGCCTGTTACGGAGAGCAGAGTTTGGATAAGGGGTGTAGAAGTACTTTTACAAAGAGTAGAGTTTGTAGAATGAGGTCCAGAAGGATCGTTATAGAGAGCGGGAACGTTGAAGAACTGGGTTGCAGGAGGGACTGCTGCAGAGAGCAGAAGCTTGACATGGGGGTGTAGAAGAACTGTTGCGGAGAGCACAGGTTTGAGATTTGTGTGCAGAAGCACTGTTGCAGAGAGTAGAGGTTGGAGACTGCCTTTCAGTAGGACTGTTACATAGGCAGAGTTTGGAGAGTTTGGTTCAGAAGGACTGTTGCGGATAGCAGATATTGGAGACTGGGTTGCAGAAGGACTGTTGCAGAGAGCAGAGGTTGGAGATTGGGGTGTAGATGGACTGATACAGAAAGCAGAGTTTTGAGACTCCGGTGCCAAAAGACTGTTGCAGACAGCAGAGTTTGGAGAATGGAGTGCAAAAGCCCTGTTACACAGAGCAGAGGTTGGAGACTGGGGTGCAGAAGGACTGTTAAAAACAGCAGGGTTTGGAGACAGGGTTTCAGAAGGATCTTACAGAGAGAAGATTTAGGAGACTGTGGTACAGCAGGACTGTTATAGAGAGAAGAGGTTATGGAGACTGGGGTGCAGAATGATCGTTGCAGAGAACAGAGTTTTCAGACTGAGGTGCAGAAGCACTGTTGCAGAGAGCAGATATTGGAGACTGGGGTGCAGAAGGACTGTTGAAGAGAGCACAGGTTGGAGAATGGGGTGCAGAAGGATTGTTGTAGCGAGCAGATGTTTGAGACCGGCGTGCAGAAGGAATGTTAAAGAGAACAGAGGTTGGAGAAAGTGTGCAGAAAACTTTTTTCACAGGGCAGAGTTACAGACTGGGTTGCATAAGGGATCTTATAGAGAGAATATGTTGGAGACTGAGGTGCAGAAGGACTGTTACAGAGAGTAGAGTTTAGAGACTGGGGATTCAGAAAGACCATTGTAGAGAGCAGTGTTTGGAGACTGAGGTGCAGAAAGATTGTTACAGAGAGCAGAGGTTGGAGACTGGGGTGCAGAAGGACTGTTGCAGATAGCAGAGTTTGGAGACTGGGGTGCAAAAGGACTGTTGCAGATAGCAGAGTTTGGAGACTGTGGTGTAGAAGGACTGTTGCAGAAAGCAGAGGTTTCAGACATGGGTTCAGAAGGGACTATTGCAGAGAGCAGAGTTTGGAGACTGAGGTGCAGAAGGACTTTTAAAAGGAGATGAGGTTGGAGACTGGGGTGCAGAAGCACTGATACAGAAAGCAGAGGTTTAAGACTGGGCAGCAGAAGGAGCGTTACAGAGAGCAGATTTTGGAGACTTCACTACAGGAGGACTGGTACAGAGACCAGATGTTGGAGATTGGTGTGGAGAAGGACTGTTATAGAGTGCAGACCTTGGAGTCTGGGTGTGCAGTAGAAACTGTCTGCAAGAG
>NW_027522199.1:0-27725 GCF_052094955.1 Ictidomys tridecemlineatus | reverse complement strand
AGGTAATGATCAGTACACCAATCCCACTTGGCTCGCCAAATTTCGTTCTGCTACGTTAAACCGTTCGTGGCAGTAACCGGTTTCATTTTGAGGTTTCACTCTGTTTTCTCCTATAGGGATACATGTATTTGGAACTCTAAATCAAACACGGTTTGTGCTAGCTCTTTGAAACTTGACACAATAAAGCAGTTTCAAGTTCTATCTCTATGGTTTGTTTGCTGTTGATGTAGCCCTAAGCAGAGACTGGCGAGAATCACTTTCATGGAAAGGGCCTGCCAAGCTTCCAAAAAACTACGAGTTCCCAGAAATCTCAGCACACACTTTTTCACCCAATCTTGATGAAACTTTCAGGTAATGATCAGTACACCAATCCCACTTGGCTCGCCAAATTTCGTTCTTCTAGGTTAAACCGTTCGTTGGCAGTAACCGGTTTCATTTTGAGGTTTCACTCTGTTTTCTCCTATAGGGATACATGTATTTGGAACTCTAAATCAAACACGGTTTGTGCTAGCTCTTTGAAACTTGACACAATAAAGCAGTTTCAAGTTCTATCTCTATGGTTTGTTTGCTGTTGATGTAGCCCTAAGCAGAGACTGGCGAGAATCACTTTCATGGAAAGGGCCTGCCAAGCTTCCAAAAAACTACGAGTTGCCTGAAATCTCAGCACACACTTTTTCACCCAATCTTGATGAAACTTTCAGGTAATGATCAGTACACCAATCCCACTTGGCTCGCCAAATTTCGTTCTTCTAGGTTAAACCGTTCGTTGGCAGTAACCGGTTTCATTTTGAGGTTTCACTCTGTTTTCTCCTATAGGGATACATGTATTTGGAACTCTAAATCAAACACGGTTTGTGCTAGCTCTTTGAAACTTGACACAATAAAGCAGTTTCAAGTTCTATCTCTATGGTTTGTTTGCTGTTGATGTAGCCCTAAGCAGAGACTGGCGAGAATCACTTTCATGGAAAGGGCCTGCCAAGCTTCCAAAAAACTACGAGTTGCCTGAAATCTCAGCACACACTTTTTCACCCAATCTTGATGAAACTTTCAGGTAATGATTAGTACACCAATCCCACTTGGCTCTCCAAATTTCGTTCTTCTAGGTTAAACCGTTCGTTGGCAGTAACCGGTTTCATTTTGAGGTTTCACTCTGTTTTCTCCTATAGGGATACATGTATTTGGAACTCTAAATCAAACACGGTTTGTGCTAGCTCTTTGAAACTTGACACAATAAAGCAGTTTCAAGTTCTATCTCTATGGTTTGTTTGCTGTTGATGTAGCCCTAAGCAGAGACTGGCGAGAATCACTTTCATGGAAAGGGCCTGCCAAGCTTCCAAAAAACTACGAGTTGCCTGAAATCTCAGCAAACACTTTTTCACCCAATCTTGATGAAACTTTCAGGTAATGATCAGTACACCAATCCCACTTGGCTCGCCAAATTTCGTTCTTCTAGGTTAAACCGTTCGTTGGCAGTAACCGGTTTCATTTTGAGGTTTCACTCTGTTTTCTCCTATAGGGATACATGTATTTGGAACTCTAAATCAAACACGGTTTGTGCTAGCTCTTTGAAACTTGACACAATAAAGCAGTTTCAAGTTCTATCTCGATGGTTTGTTTGCTGTTGATGTAGCCCTAAGCAGAGACTGGCGAGAATCACTTTCATGGAAAGGGCCTGCCAAGCTTCCAAATAACTACGAGTTACCAGAAATCTCAGCACACACTTTTTAACCCAATCTTGATGAAACTTTCAGGTAATGATCAGTACACCAATCCCACTTGGCTTGCCAAATTGAGTTCTTCTAGGTTAAACCGTTCGTTGGCAGTAACCGGTTTCATTTTGAGGTTTCACTCTGTTTTCTCCTATAGGGATACATGTATTTGGAACTCTAAATCAAACACGGTTTGTGCTAGCTCTTTGAAACTTGACCCAATAAACCAGTTTCAAGTTCTATCTCTATGGTTTGTTTGCTGTTGATGTAGCCCTAAGCAGAGACTGGCGAGAATCACTTTCATGGAAAGGGCCTGCCAAGCTTCCAAAAAATAAGAGTTGCCAGAAATCTCAGCACACACTTTTTCACCCAATCTTGATGAAACTTTCAGGTAATGATCAGGACACCAATCCCACTTGGCTCACCAAATTTCGTTCTTCTAGGTTAAACCTTTCTTTGGCAGTAACCTTTTTCATTTTGAGGTTTCACTCTGTTTTCTCCTATAGGGATACATGTATTTGGAACACTAAATCAAACACGGTTTGTGCTAGCTCTTTGAAACTTGACCCAATATAGCAGTTTCAAGTTCTATCTCTATGGTTGTTTGCTGTTGATGTAGCCATAAGCAGAGACTGGCGAGAATCACTTTCATGGAAAGGGCCTGCCAAGCTTCCAAAAAACTACGAGTTGCCTGAAATCTCAGCAAACACTTTATCACCCAATCTTGATGAAACTTTCAGGTAATGATCAGTACACCAATCACACTTGGCTCGCCAAATTTCGTTCTTCTAGGTTAAACCATTCGTCGGCGGTAACCGGTTTCATTTTGAGGTTTCACTCTGTTTTCTCCTATAGGGATACATGTATTTGGAACTCTAAATCAAACACGGTTTGTGCTAGCTCTTTGAAACTTGACACAATAAAGCAGTTTCATGTTCTATCACTATGGTTTGTTTGCTGTTGATGTAGCCCTAAGCAGAGACTGGCGAGAATCACTTTCATGGAAAGGGCCTGCCAAGCTTCCAAAAAACTACGAGTTGCCTGAAATCTCAGCAAACACTTTTTCACAAATCTTGATGAAACTTTCAGGTAATGATCAGTACACCAATCCCACTTGGCTCACCAAATTTCGTTCTTCTAGGTTAAACCGTTCGTTGGCAGTAACCGGTTTCATTTTGAGGTTTCACTCTGCTTTCTCCTATAGGGATACATGTATTTGGAACTCTAAATCAAACATGGTTTGTGCTAGCTCTTTGAAACTTGACACAATAAAGCAGTTTCCAGTTCTATCTCTATGGTTTGTTTGCTGTTGATGTAGCCCTAAGCAGAGACTGGCGAGAATCACTTTCATGGAAAGGGCCTGCCAAGCTTTCAAAAAACTACGAGTTGCCTGAAATCTCAGCAAACACTTTTTCACCCAATCTTGATGAAACTTTCAGGTAATGATCAGTACACCAATCCCACTTGGCTCGCCAAATTTCGATCTCCTAGATTAAACCGTTCGTTGGCAGTAACCGGTTTCATTTTGAGGTTTCAGTCTGTTTCCTCCTATAGGGATACATGTATTTGGAACTCTAAATCAAACACGGTTTTGTGCTAGCTCTTTGAAACTTGACACAATAAAGCAGTTTCAAGTTCTATCTCGATGGTTTGTTTGCTGTTGATGTAGCCCTAAGCAGAGACTGGCGAGAATCACTTTCATGGAAAGGGCCTGCCAAGCTTCCAAATAACTACGAGTTACCAGAAATCTCAGCACACACTTTTTAACCCAATCTTGATGAAACTTTCAGGTAATGATCAGTACACCAATCCCACTTGGCTTGCCAAATTGAGTTCTTCTAGGTTAAACCGTTCGTTGGCAGTAACCGGTTTCATTTTGAGGTTTCACTCTGTTTTCTCCTATAGGGATACATGTATTTGGAACTCTAAATCAAACACGGTTTGTGCTAGCTCTTTGAAACTTGACCCAATAAACCAGTTTCAAGTTCTATCTCTATGGTTTGTTTGCTGTTGATGTAGCCCTAAGCAGAGACTGGCAAGAATCACTTTCATGGAAAGGGCCTGCCAAGCTTCCAAAAAACTACGAGTTGCCAGAAATCTCAGCACACACTTTTTCACCCAATCTTGATGAAACTTTCAGGTAATGATCAGTACACCAATCCCACTTGGCTCACCAAATTTCGTTCTTCTAGGTTAAACCTTTCTTTGGCAGTAACCTTTTTCATTTTGAGGTTTCACTCTGTTTTCTCCTATAGGGATACATGTATTTGGAACTCTAAATCAAACACGGTTTGTGCTAGCTCTTTGAAACTTGACCCAATATAGCAGTTTCAAGTTCTATCTCTATGGTTTGTTTGCTGTTGATGTAGCCATAAGCAGAGACTGGCGAGAATCACTTTCATGGAAAGGGCCTGCCAAGCTTCCAAAAAACTACGAGTTCCCTGAAATCTCAGCAAACACTTTTTCTCCAAATCTTGATGAAACTTTCAGGTAATGATCAGTACACCAATCACACTTGGCTCGCCAAATTTCGTTCTTCTAGGTTAAACCGTTCGTTGGCAGTAACCGGTTTCATTTTGAGGTTTCACTCTGCTTTCTCCTATAGGGATACATGTATTTGGAACTCTAAATCAAACATGGTTTGTGCTAGCTCTTTGAAACTTGACACAATAAAGCAGTTTCCAGTTCTATCTCTATGGTTTGTTTGCTGTTGATGTAGCCCTAAGCAGAGACTGGCGAGAATCACTTTCATGGAAAGGGCCTGCCAAGCTTCCAAAAAACTACGAGTTGCCTGAAATCTCAGCAAACACTTTTTCACCCAATCTTGATGAAACTTTCAGGTAATGATCAGTACACCAATCCCACTTGGCTCGCCAAATTTCATTCTTCTAGGTTAAACCATTCGTTGGCAGTAACCGGTTTCATTTTGAGGTTTCACTCTGTTTTCTCCTATAGGGATACATGTATTTGGAACTCTAAATCAAACACGGTTTGTGCTAGCTCTTTGAAACTTGACACAATAAAGCAGTTTCATGTTCTATCTCTATGGTTTGTTTGCTGTTGATGTAGCCCTAAGCATAGACTGGCGAGAATCACTTTCATGGAAAGGGCCTGCCAAGCTTCCAAAAAACTACGAGTTGCCTGAAATCTCAGCAAACACTTTTTCACCAATCTTAATGAAACTTTCAGGTAATGATCAGTACACCAATCCCACTTGGCTCCCCAAATTTCGTTCTTCTAGGTTAAACCGTTCGTTGGCAGTAACCGGTTTCATTTTGAGGTTTCACTCTGTTTTCTCCTATAGGGATACATGTATTTGGAACTCTAAATCAAACATGGTTTGTGAAAGCTCTTTGAAACTTGACACAATAAAGCAGTTTCAAGTTCTATCTCTATGGTTTGTTTGCTGTTGATGTAGCCCTAAGCAGAGACTGGCGAGAATCACTTTCATGGAAAGGGCCTGCCAAGCTTCCAAAAAACTACGAGTTTTCAGAAATCTCAGCACACACTTTTTCACCCAATCTTGATAAAACTTTCAGGTAATGATCAGTACACCAATCCCACTTGGCTCGCCAAATTTCGTTCTTCTAGGTTAAACTGTTCGTTGGCAGTAACCGGTTCATTTTGAGGTTTCACTCTGTTTTCTCCTACAGGGATACATGTATTTGGAACTCTAAATCAAACACGGTTTGTGCTAGCTCTTTGAAACTTGACACAATAAAGCAGTTTCAAGTTCTATCTCTATGGTTTGTTTGCTGTTGATGTAGCCCTATGCAGAGACTGGCGAAAATCACTTTCATGGAAAGGGCCTGCCAAGCTTCCAAAAAACTACGAGTTGCCTGAAATTTCAGCAAACACTTTTTCACCCAATCTTGATGATACTTTCAGGTAATGATCAGTACACCAATCCCACTTGGCTCGCCAAATTTCGATCTTCTAGGTTAAACCGTTCGTTGGCAGTAACCAGTTTCATTTTGAGGTTTCACTCTGTTTTCTCCTATAGGGATACATGTATTTGGAACTCTAAATAAAACACCGTTTGTGCTAGCTCTTTGAAACTTGACACAATAAAGCAGTTTCAAGTTCTATCTCTATGGTTTGTTTGCTGTTGATGTAGCCGTAAGCAGAGACTGGCGAGAATCACTTTCATGGAAAGGGCCTGCCAAGCTTCCAAAAAACTACGAGTTGCCAGAAATCTCAGCACACACTTTTTCACCCAATCTTGATGAAACTTTCAGGTAATGATCAGTACACCAATCCCACTTGGCTCGCCAAATTTTGTTCTTCTAGGTTGAACCGTTCGTTGGCAGTAACCGGTTTCATTTTGAGGTTTCACTCTGTTTTCTCCTATAGGGATACATGTATTTGGAACTCTAAATCAAACACGGTTTGTGCTAGCTCTTTGAAACTTGACACAATAAAGCAGTTTCAAGTTCTATCTCTATGGTTTGTTTGCTGTTGATGTAGCCCTAAGCAGAGACTGGCGAGAATCACTTTCATGGAAAGGGCCTGCCAAGCTTCCAAAAAACTACGAGTTGCCTGAAATCTCAGCAAACACTTTATCACCCAATCTTGATGAAACTTTCAGGTAATGATCAGTACACCAATCCAACTTGGCTCGCCAAATTTCGTTCTTCTAGGTTAAACCATTCGTTGGCAGTAACCGGTTTCATTTTGAGGTTTCACTCTGTTTTCTCCTATAGGGATACATGTATTTGGAACTCTAAATCAAACACGGTTTGTGCTAGCTCTTTGAAACTTGACACAATAAAGCAGTTTCATGTTCTATCTCTATGGTTTGTTTGCTGTTGATGTAGCCCTAAGCAGAGACTGGCGAGAATCACTTTCATGGAAAGGGCCTGCCAAGCTTCCAAAAAACTACGAGTTGCCTGAAATCTCTGCAAACACTTTTTCACCAATCTTGATGAAACTTTCAGGTAATGATCAGTACACCAATCCCACTTGGCTCGCCAAATTTCGTTCTTCTAGGTTAAACTGTTCGTTGGCAGTAACCGGTTTCATTTTGAGGTTTCACTCTGTTTTCTCCTATAGGGATACATGTATTTGGAACTCTAAATCAACAAAGGTATTGCTAGCTCTTTGAAACTTGACACAATAAAGCAGTTTCAAGTTCTATCTCTATGGTTTGTTTGCTGTTGATGTAGCCCTAAGCAGAGACTGGCGAGAATCACTTTCATGGAAAGGGCCTGCCAAGCTTCCAGAAAACTACGAGTTGCCTGAAATCTCAGCACACACTTTTTCACCCAATCTTGATGAAACTTTCAGGTAATGATCAGTACACCAATCCCACTTGGCTCACCGAATTTCGTTCTTCTAGGTTAAACCGTTCGTTGGCAGTAACCGGTTTCATTTTGAGGTTTCACTCTGTTTTCTACTATAGGGATACATGTATTTGGAACTCTAAATCAAACACGGTTTATGCTAGCTCTTTGAAACTTGACACAATAAAGCAGTTTCAAGTTCTATCTCTATGGTTTGTTTGCTGTTGATGTAGCCCTAAGCAGAGACTGGCGAGAATCACTTTCATGGAAAGGGCCTGCCAATCTTCCAAAAAACTACGAGTTGCCTGAAATCTCAGCACACACTTTTTCACCCAATCTTGATGAAACTTTCAGGTAATGATCAGTACACCAATCCCACTTGGCTCACCAAATTTCGTTCTGCTACGTTAAACCGTTCGTTGGCAGTAACCGGTTTCATTTTGAGGTTTCACTCTGTTTTCTCCTATAGGGATACATGTATTTGGAACTCTAAATCAAACACGTTTTGTGCTAGCTCTTTGAAACTTGACACAATAAAGCAGTTTCAAGTTCTATCTCTATGGTTTGTTTGCTGTTGATGTAGCCCTAAGCAGAGACTGGCGAGAATCACTTTCATGGAAAGGGCCTGCCAAGCTTCCAAAAAACTACGAGTTGCCTGAAATCTCAGCAAACACTTTTTCACCCAATCTTGATGAAACTTTCAGGTAATGATCAGTACACCAATCCCACTTGGCTTGCCAAATTTCGTTCTTCTAGGTTAAACCGTTCGGTGGCAGTAACCGGTTTCATTTTGAGGTTTCTCTCTGTTTTCTCCTATAGGGATACATGTATTTGGAACTCTAAATCAAACACGGTTTGTGCTAGCTCTTTGAAACTTGACACAATAAACCAGTTTCAAGTTCTATCTCTATGGTTTGTTTGCTGTTGATGTAGTCCTAAGCAGAGACTGGCGAGAATCACTTTCATGGAAAGGGCCTGCCAAGCTTCCAAAAAACTACGAGTTGCCTGAAATCTCAGCAAACACTTTTTCACCAATCTTGATGAAACTTTCAGGTAATGATCAGTACACCAATCCCACTTGGCTCGCCAAATTTCGTTCTTCTAGGTTAAACCGTTCGTTGGCAGTAAACGGTTTCATTTTGAGGTTTCACTCTGCTTTCTCCTATAGGGATACATGTATTTGGAACTCTAAATCAAACATGGTTTGTGCTAGCTCTTTGAAACTTGACAAAATAAAGCAGTTTCAAGTTCTATCTCTATGGTTTGTTTGCTGTTGATGTAGCCCTAAGCAGAGACTGGCGAGAAACACTTTCATGGAAAGGGCCTGCCAAGCTTCCAAAAAACTACGAGTTGCCTGAAATCTCAGCAAACACTTTTTCACCCAATCTTGATGAAACTTTCAGGTAATGATCAGTACACCAATCCCACTTGGCTCGCCAAATTTCGTTCTTCTAGGTTAAACCGTTCGGTGGCAGTAACCGGTTTCATTTTGAGGTTTCTCTCTGTTTTCTCCTATAGGGATACATGTATTTGGAACTCTAAATCAAACACGGTTTGTGCTAGCTCTTTGAAACTTGACACAATAAACCAGTTTCAAGTTCTATCTCTATGGTTTGTTTGCTGTTGATGTAGCCCTAAGCAGAGACTGGCGAGAATCACTTTCATGGAAAGGGCCTGCCAAGCTTCCAAAAAACTACGAGTTGCCTGAAATCTCCTCAAACACTTTTTCACCAATCTTGATGAAACTTTCAGGTAATGATCAGTACACCAATCCCACTTGGCTCACCAAATTTCGTTCTTCTAGGTTAAACCGTTCGTTGGCAGTAACCGGTTTCATTTTGAGGTTTCACTCTGCTTTCTCCTATAGGGATACATGTATTTGGAACTCTAAATCAAACATGGTTTGTGCTAGCTCTTTGAAACTTGACACAATAAAGCAGTTTCAAGTTCTATCTCTATGGTTTGTTTGCTGTTGATGTAGCCCTAAGCAGAGACTGGCGAGAATCACTTTCATGGAAAGGGCCTGCCAAGCTTCCAAAAAACTACGAGTTGCCTGAAATCTCAGCAAACACTTTTTCACCCAATCTTGATGAAACTTTCAGGTAATGATCAGTACACCAATCCCACTTGGCTCGCCAAATTTCGTTCTTCTAGGTTAAACCGTTAGGTGGCAGTAACCGGTTTCATTTTGAGGTTTCACTCTGTTTTCTCCTACAGGGATACATGTATTTGGAACTCTAAATCAAACACGGTTTGTGCTAGCTCTTTGAAACTTGACACAATAAAGCAGTTTCAAGTTTAATCTCTATGGTTTGTTTGCTCTTGATGTAGCCCTAAGCAGAGACTGGCGAGAATCACTTTCATGGAAAGGGCCTGCCAAGCTTCCAAAAAACTATGAGTTGCCTGAAATCTCAGCACACACTTTTTCACCCAATCTTGATGAAACTTTCAGGTAATGATCAGTACACCAATCCCACTTGGCTCGCCAAATTTCGTTCTTCTAGGTTAAACTGTTCGTTGGCAGTAACCGGTTTCATTTTGAGGTTTCACTCTGTTTTCTCCTATAGGGATACATGTATTTGGAACTCTAAATCAAACACGGTTTGTGCTAGCTCTTTGAAACTTGACACAATAAAGCAGTTTCAAGTTCTATCTCTATGGTTTGTTTGCTGTTGATGTAGCCCTATGCAGAGACTGGCGAAAATCACTTTCATGGAAAGGGCCTGCCAAGCTTCCAAAAAACTACGAGTTGCAAGAAATCTCAGCACACACTTTTTCACCCAATCTTGATGAAACTTTCAGGTAATGATCAGTACACCAATCCCACTTGGCTCGCCAAATTTCCTTCTTCTAGGTTAAACTGTTCGTTGGCAGTAACCGGTTTCATTTTGAGGTTTCACTCTGTTTTCTCCTATAGGGATACATGTATTTGGAACTCTAAATCAAACACGGTTTGTGCTAGCTCTTTGAAACTTGACACAATAAAGCAGTTTCAAGTTCTATCTCTATGGTTTGTTTGCTGTTGATGTAGCCCTAAGCAGAGACTGGCGAGAATCACTTTCATGGAAAGGGCCTGCCAAGCTTCCAAAAATCTACGAGTTTCCTGAAATCTCAGCACACACTTTTTCACCCAATTTTGATGAAACTTTCAGGTAATGTTCAGTACACCAATCCCACTTGGCTCGCCAAATTTCGTTCTTCTAGTTTAAACCGTTCTTTGGCAGTAACCGGTTTCATTTTGAGGTTTCACTCTGTTTTCTCCTATAGGGATACATGTATTTGGAACTCTAAAACAAACACGGTTTGTGCTAGCTCTTTGAAACTTGACACAATAAAGCAGTATCAAGTTCTATGTCTATGGTTTGTTTGCTGTTGATGTAGCACTAAGCAGAGACTGGCGAGAATCACTTTCATGGAAAGGGCCTGCCAAGCTTCCAGAAAACAACGAGTTTCCTGAAATCTCAGCAAACACTTTTTCACCCAATCTTGATGAAACTTTCAGGTAATGATTAGTACACCAATCCCACTTGGCTCGCCAAATTTCGTTCTCCTAGGTTAAACCTTTCGTTGGCAGTAACCGGTTTCATTTTGAGGTTTCACTCTGTTTTCTCCTATAGGGATACATGTATTTGGAACTCTAAATCAAACACGGTTTGTGCTAGCTCTTTGAAACTTGACACAATAAAGCAGTTTCAAGTTCTATCTCTATGGTTTGTTTGCTGTTGATGTAGCCCTAAGCAGAGACTGGCGAGAATCACTTTCATGGAAAGGGCCTGCCAAGCTTCCAAAAAACTACGAGTTGCCTGAAATCTCAGCACACACTTTTTCACCCAATCTTGATGAAACTTTCAGGTAATGATCAGTACACCAATCCCACTTGGCTCGCCAAATTTCGTTCTTCTAGGTTAATCTGTTCGTTGGCAGTAACCGGTTTCATTTTGAGGTTTCACTCTGTTTTCTCCTATAGGGGTATATGTATTTGGAACTCTAAATCAAACACGGTTTGTGCTAGCTCTTTGAAACTTGACACAATAAAGCAGTTTCAAGTTCTATCTCTATGGTTTGTTTGCTGTTGATGTAGCCCTATGCAGAGACTGGCGAGAATCACTTTCATGGAAAGGGCCTGCCAAGCTTCCAAAAAACTACGAGTTCCCAGAAATCTCAGCACACACTTTTTCACCCAATCTTGATGAAACTTTCAGGTAATGATCAGTACACCAATCTCACTTGGCTCGCCAAATTTCGTTCTTCTAGGTTAAATTGTTCGTTGGCAGTAACCGGTTTCATTTTGAGGTTTCACTCTGTTTTCTCCTATAGGGATACATGTATTTGGAACTCTAAATCAAACACGGTTTGTGCTAGCTCTTTGAAACTTGACACAATAAAGCAGTTTCAAGTTCTATCTCTATGGTTTGTTTGCTGTTGATGTAGCCCTATGCAGAGACTGGCGAAAATCACTTTCATGGAAAGGGCCTGCCAAGCTTCCAAAAAACTACGAGTTGCCAGAAATCTCAGCACACACTTTTTCACCCAATCTTGATGAAACTTTCAGGTAATGATCAGTACACCATTCCCACTTGGCTCGCCAAATTTCGTTCTTCTAGGTTAAACCGTTCGTTGGCAGTAACCGGTTTAATTTTCAGGTTTCACTCTGTTTTCTCCTATAGGGATACATGTATTTGGAACTCTAAATCAAACAAGGTTTGTGCTAGCTCTTTGAAACTTGACACAATAAAGCAGTTTCAAGTTCTATCTCTATGGTTTGTTTGCTGTTGATGTAGCCCTAAGCAGAGACTGGCGAGAATCACTTTCATGGAAAGGGCTTGCCAAGCTTCCAAAAAACTACGAGTTGCCAGAAATCTCAGCACACACTTTTTCACCCAATCTTGATGAAACTTTCAGGTAATGATCAGTACACCAATCCCACTTGGCTCGCCAAATTTCGTTCTACTAGGTTAAACCGTTCGTTGGCAGTAACCGGTTTCATTTTGAGGTTTCACTCTGTTTTCTCCTATAGGGATACATATATTTGGAACTCTAAATCAAACACGGTTTGTGCTAGCTCTTTGAAACTTGAAACAATAAAGCAGTTTCAAGTTCTATCTCTATAGTTTGTTTGCTGTTGATGTAGCCCTAAGCAGAGACTGGCGAGAATCACTTTCATGGAAAGGGCCTGCCAAACTTCCAAAAAACTACGAGTTGCCTGAAATTTCAGCAAACACTTTATCACCCAATCTTGATGAAACTTTCAGGTAATGATCAGTACACCAATCCCACTTGGCTCGCCAAATTTCGTTCTTCTAGGTTAAACCATTCGTTGGCAGTAACCGGTTTTATTTTGAGGTTTCACTCTGTTTTCTCCTATAGGGATACATGTATTTGGAACTCTAAATCAAACATGGTTTGTGCTAGCTCTTTGAAACTTGACACAATAAAGCAGTTTCAAGTTCTATGTCTATGGTTTGTTTGCTGTTGATGTAGCCCTAAGCAGAGACTGGCGAGAATCACTTTCATGGAAAGGGCCTGCCAAGCTTCCAAAGAACTACGAGTTGCCTGAAATCTCAGCACACACTTTTTCACCCAATCTTGATGAAACTTTCAGGTAATGATCAGTACACCAATCCCACTTGGCTCGCCAAATTTCGTTCTTCTAGGTTAAACCGTTAGGTGGCAGTAACCGGTTTCATTTTGAGGTTTCACTCTGTTTTCTCCTATAGGGATACATGTATTTGGAACTCTAAATCAAACACGGTTTGTGCTAGCTCTTTGAAACTTGACACAATAAAGCAGTTTCAAGTTTAATCTCTATGGTTTGTTTGCTCTTGATGTAGCCCTATGCAGAGACTGGCGAGAATCACTTTCATGGAAAGGGCCTGCCAAGCTTCCAAAAAACTTCGAGTTCCCAGAAATCTCAGCACACACTTTTTCACCCAATCTTGATGAAACTTTCATGTAATGATCAGTACACTAATCCCACTTTGCTCCCCAAGTTTCGTTCTACTAGGTTAAACCGTTCGTTGGCAGTAAACGGTTTCATTTTGAGGTTTCACTCTGTTTTCTCCTATAGGGATACATGTATTTGGAACTCTAAATGAAACACGGTTTGTGCTAGCTCTTTGAAACTTGACACAATAAAGCAGTTTCAAGTTCTATCTCTATGGTTTGTTTGCTGTTGATGTAGCCCTATGCAAAGACTGGCGAGAATCACTTTCATGGAAAGGGCCTGCCAAGCTTCCAAAAAACTACGAGTTCCCAGAAATCTCAGCACACACTTTTTCACCCAATCTTGATGAAACTTTCAGGTAATGATGAGTACACCAATCCCACTTGACTCGCCAAATTTCGTTCTTCTAGGTTAATCTGTTCGTTGGCAGTAACCGGTTTCATTTTGAGGTTTCACTCTGTTTTCTCCTATAGGGGTACATGTATTTGGAACTCTAAATCAAACACGGTTTGTGCTAGCTCTTTGAAACTTGACACAATAAAGCAGTTTCAAGTTCTATCTCTATGGTTTGTTTGCTGTTGATGTAGCCCTATGCAGAGACTGGCGAGAATCGCTTTCATGGAAAGGGCCTGCCAAGCTTCCAAAAAACTACGAGTTCCCAGAAATCTCAGCACACACTTTTTCACCCAATCTTGATGAAACTTTCAGGTAATGATCAGTACACCAATCTCACTTGGCTCGTCAAATTTCGTTCTTCTAGGTTAAATTGTTCGTTGGCAGTAACCGGTTTCATTTTGAGGTTTCACTCTGTTTTCTCCTATAGGGATACATGTATTTGGAACTCTAAATCAAACACGGTTTGTGCTAGCTCTTTGAAACTTGACACAATAAAGCAGTTTCAAGTTCTATCTCTATGGTTTGTTTGCTGTTGATGTAGCCCTATGCAGAGACTGGCGAAAATCACTTTCATGGAAAGGGCCTGCCAAGCTTCCAAAAAACTACGAGTTGCCAGAAATCTCAGCACACACTTTTTCACCCAATCTTGATGAAACTTTCAGGTAATGATCAGTACACCATTCCCACTTGGCTCGCCAAATTTCGTTCTTCTAGGTTAAACCGTTCGTTGGCAGTAACCGGTTTCATTTTGAGGTTTCACTCTGTTTACTCCTATAGGGATACATGTATTTGGAACTCTAAATGAAACAAGGTTTGTGCTAGCTCTTTGAAACTTGACACAATAAAGCAGTTTCAAGTTCTATCTCTATGGTTTGTTTGCTGTTGATGTAGCCCTAAGCAGAGACTGGCGAGAATCACTTTCATGGAAAGGGCCTGCCAAGCTTCCAAAAAACTACGAGTTGCCAGAAATCTCAGCACACACTTTTTCACCCAATCTTGATGAAACTTTCAGGTAATGATCAGTACACCAATCCCACTTGGCTCGCCAAATTTCATTCTACTAGGTTAAACCGTTCGTTGGCAGTAACCGGTTTCATTTTGAGGTTTCACTCTGTTTTCTCCTATAGGGATACATGTATTTGGAACTCTAAATCAAACACGGTTTGTGCTAGCTCTTTGAAACGTGACACAATAAAGCAGTTTCAAGTTCTATCTCTATAGTTTGTTTGCTGTTGATGTAGCCCTAAGCAGAGACTGGCGACAATCACTTTCATGGAAAGGGCCTGCCAAGCTTCCAAAAAACTACGAGTTGCCTGAAATTTCAGCAAACACTTTATCACCCAATCTTGATGAAACTTTCAGGTAATGATCAGTACACCAATCCCACTTGGCTCGCCAAATTTCGTTCTTCTAGGTTAAACCATTCGTTGGCAGTAACCGGTTTCATTTTGAGGTTTCACTCTGTTTTCTCCTATAGGGATACATGTATTTGGAACTCTAAATCAAACACGGTTTGTGCTAGCTCTTTGAAACTTGAAACAATAAAGCAGTTTCAAGTTCTATGTCTATGGTTTGTTTGCTGTTGATGTAGCCCTAAGCAGAGACTGGCGAGAATCACTTTCATGGAAAGGGCCTGCCAAGCTTCCAAAGAACTACGAGTTGCCTGAAATCTCAGCAAACACTTTTTCACCCAATCTTGATGAAACTTTCAGGTAATGATCAGTACACCAATCCCACTTGGCTCGCCAAATTTCGTTCTTCTAGGTTAAACCGTTAGGTGGCAGTAACCGGTTTCATTTTGAGGTTTCACTCTGTTTTCTCCTATAGGGATACATGTATTTGGAACTCTAAATCAAACACGGTTTGTGCTAGCTCTTTGAAACTTGACACAATAAAGCAGTTTCAAGTTTAATCTCTATGGTTTGTTTGCTGTTGATGTAGCCATAAGCAGAGACTGGCGAGAATCACTTTCATGGAAAGGGCCTGCCAAGCTTCCAAAAAACTACGAGTTGCCTGAAATTTCAGCAAACACTTTATCACCCAATCTTGATGAAACTTTCAGGTAATGATCAGTACACCAATCCCACTTGGCTCGCCAAATTTCGTTCTTCTAGGTTAAACCATTCGTTGGCAGTAACCGGTTTCATTTTGAGGTTTCACTCTGTTTTCTCCTATAGGGATACATGTATTTGGAACTCTAAATCAAACATGGTTTGTGCTAGCTCTTTGAAACTTGACACAATAAAGCAGTTTCAAGTTCTATGTCTATGGTTTGTTTGCTGTTGATGTAGCCCTAAGCAGAGACTGGCGAGAATCACTTTCATGGAAAGGGCCTGCCAAGCTTCCAAAGAACTACGAGTTGCCTGAAATCTCAGCAAACACTTTTTCACCCAATCTTGATGAAACTTTCAGGTAATGATCAGTACACCAATCCCACTTGGCTCGCCAAATTTCGTTCTTCTAGGTTAAACCGTTAGGTGGCAGTAACCGGTTTCATTTTGAGGTTTCACTCTGTTTTCTCCTATAGGGATACATGTATTTGGAACTCTAAATCAAACACGGTTTGTGCTAGCTCTTTGAAACTTGACACAATAAAGCAGTTTCAAGTTTAATCTCTATGGTTTGTTTGCTGTTGATGTAGCCATAAGCAGAGACTGGCGAGAATCACTTTCATGGAAAGGGCCTGCCAAGCTTCCAAAAAACTACGAGTTGCCTGAAATCTCAGCAAACACTTTCTCACCCCATCTTGATGAAACTTTCAGGTAATGATCAGTACACCAATCCCACATGGCTCGCCAAATTTCGTTCTTCTAGGTTAAACCGTTCCTTGGCAGAAACCGGTTTCATTTTGAGGTTTCACTTTGTTTTCTCCTATAGGGATACATGTATTTGGAACTCTAAATTAAACACGGTTTGTGCTAGCTCTTTGAAACTTGACACAATAAAGCAGTTTCAAGTTTATTCTCTATGGTTTGTTTGCTCTTGATGTAGCCCTAAGCAGAGACTGGCGAAAATCACTTTCATAGAAAGGGCCTGCCAAGCTTCCAAAAAACTACGAGTGTTCAGATCTCAGCACACACTTTTTCACCCAATCTTGATGAAACTTTCAGGTAATGATCAGTACACCAATCCCACTTGGCTCGCCAAATTTCCTTCTTCTAGGTTAAACCGTTCGTTGGCAGTAACCGGTTTCATTTTAGGTTTCACTCTGTTTTCTCCTATAGGGATACATGTATTTGGAACTCTAAATCAAACACGGTTTGTGCTAGCTCTTTGAAACTTGACACAATAAAGCAGTTTCAAGTTCTGTCTCTACGGTTTGTTTGCTGTTGATGTAGCCCTATGCAGAGACTGGCGAGAATCAGTTTCATGGAAAGGGCCTGCCAAGCTTCCAAAAAACTACGAGTTCCCAGAAATCTCAGCACACATTTTTTCACCCAATCTTGATGAAACTTTCAGGTAATGATCAGTACACCAATCCCACTTGGCTCGCCAAATTTCGTTCTTCTAGGTTAAACTGTTCGTTGGCAGTAACCGGTTTCATTTTGAGGTTTCACTCTGTTTTCTCCTATAGGGATACATGTATTTGGAACTCTAAATCAAACACGGTTTGTGCTAGCTCTTTGAAACTTGACACAATAAAGCAGTTTCAAGTTCTATCTCTATGGTTTGTTTGCTGTTGATGTAGCCCTAAGCAGAGACTGGCGAGAATCACTTTCATGGAAAGGGCCTGCCAAGCTTCCAAAAATCTACGAGTTTCCTGAAATCTCAGCACACACTTTTTCACCCAATTTTGATGAAACTTTCAGGTAATGTTCAGTACACCAATCCCACTAGGCTCGCCAAATTTCGTTCTTCTAGTTTAAACCGTTCGTTGGCAGTAACCGGTTTCATTTTGAGGTTTCACTCTGTTTTCTCCTATAGGGATACATGTATTTGGAACTCTAAAACAAACACGGTTTGTGCTAGCTCTTTGAAACTTGACACAATAAAGCAGTATCAAGTTCTATGTCTATGGTTTGTTTGCTGTTGATGTAGCACTAAGCAGAGACTGGCGAGAATCACTTTCATGGAAAGGGCCTGCCAAGCTTCCAAAAAACTACGAGTTGCCTGAAATCTCAGCAAACACTTTTTCACCCAATCTTGATGAAACTTTCAGGTAAAGATCAGTACACCAATCCCACTTGGCTCGCCAAATTTCGTTCTTCTAGGTTAAACCGTTCGTAGGCAGTAACCGGTTTCATTTTGAGGTTTCACTCTGTTTTCTCCTATAGGGATACATGTATTTGGAACTCTAAATCAAACACGGTTTGTGCTAGCTCTTTGAAACTTGACACAATAAAGCAGTTTCAAGTTCTATCTCTATGGTTTGTTTGCTGTTGATGTAGCCCTAAGCAGAGACTGGCGAGAATCACTTTCATGGAAAGGGCCTGCCAAGCTTTCAAAAAACTACGAGTTGCAAGAAATCTCAGCACACACTTTTTCACCCAATCTTGATGAAACTTTCAGGTAATGATCAGTACACCAATCCCACTTGGCTCGCCAAATTTCGTTCTTCTAGGTTAAACCGTTCGTTGGCAGTAACCGGTTTCATTTTGAGGTTTCACTCTGTTTTCTGCTATAGGGATACATGTATTTGGAACTCTAAATCAAACATGTTTTGTGCTAGCTCTTTGAAACTTGACACAATAAAGCAGTTTCAAGTTTTATCTCTATGGTTTGTTTGCTGTTGATGTAGCCCTAAGCAGAGACTGGCGAGAATCACTTTAATGGAAAGGGCCTGCCAAGCTTCCAAAAAACTACGAGTTTCCTGAAATCTCAGCAAACACTTTTTCACCCAATCTTGATGAAACTTTCCGGTAATGATTAGTACACCAATCCCACTTGGCTCGCCAAATTTCGTTCTTCTAGGTTAAACCGTTAGGTGGCAGTAACCGGTTTCATTTTGAGGTTTCACTCTGTTTTCTCCTATAGGGATACATGTATTTGGAACTCTAAATCAAACACGGTTTGTGCTAGCTCTTTGAAACTTGACACAATAAAGCAGTTTCAAGTTCTATCTCTATGGTTTGTTTGCTGTTGATGTAGCCCTAAGCAGAGACTGGCGAGAATCACTTAAATGGAAAGGGCCTGCCAAGCTTCCAAAAAACTACGAGTTGCCTGAAATCTCAGCAAACACTTTTTCACCAATCTTGATGAAACTTTCAGGTAATGATCAGTACACCAATCCCACTTGGCTCGCCAAATTTCGTTCTTCTAGGTTAAACCGTTCGTTGGCAGTAACCGGTTTCATTTTGAGGTTTCACTCTGTTTTCTCCTATAGGGATACATGTATTTGGAACTCTAAATCAAACACGGTTTGTGCTAGCTCTTTGAAACTTGACACAATAAAGCAGTTTCAAGTTCTATCTCTATGGTTTGTTTGCTGTTGATGTAGCCCTATGCAGAGACTGGCGAAAATCACTTTCATGGAAAGGGCCTGCCAAGCTTCCAAAAAACTACGAGTTCCCAGAAATCTCAGCACACACTTTTTCACCCAATCTTGATGAAACTTTCAGGTAATGATCAGTACACCAATCCCACTTGGCTCGCCAAATTTCGTTCTTCTAGGTGAAACTGTTCGTTGGCAGTAACCGGTTTCATTTTGAGGTTTCACTCTGTTTTCTCCTATAGGGATACATGTATTTGGAACTCTAAATCAAACACGGTTTGTGCTAGCTCTTTGAAAGTTGACACAATAAAGCAGTTTCAAGTTCTATCTCTATGGTTTGTTTGCTGTTGATGTAGCCCTATGCAGAGACTGGCGAGAATCACTTTCATGGAAAGGGCCTGCCAAGCTTCCAAAAAACTACGAGTTCCCAGAAATCTCAGCAAACACTTTTTCACCCAATCTTGATGAAACTTTCAGGTAATGATCAGTACACCAATCCCACTTGGCTCGCCAAATTTCGTTCTTCTAGGTTAAACTGTTCGTTGGCAGTAACCGGTTTCATTTTGAGGTTTCACTCTGTTTTCTCCTATAGGGATACATGTATTTGGAACTCTAAATCAAACACGGTTTGTGCTAGCTCTTTGAAACTTGACACAATAAAGCAGTTTCAAGTTCTATGTCTATGGTTTGTTTGCTGTTGATGTAGCCCTAAGCAGAGACTGGCGAGAATCACTTTCATGGAAAGGGCCTGCCAAGCTTCCAAAAATCTACGAGTTTCCTGAAATCTCAGCACACACTTTTTCACCCAATTTTGATGAAACTTTCAGGTAATGTTCAGTACACCAATCCCACTTGGCTCGCCAAATTTCGTTCTTCTAAGTTAAACCGTTCGTTGGCAGTAACCGGTTTCATTTTGAGGTTTCACTCTGTTTTCTACTATAGGGATACATGTATTTGGAACTCTAAAACAAACACGGTTTGTGCTAGCTCTTTGAAACTTGACACAAAAAAGCAGTATCAAGTTCTATGTCTATGGTTTGCTTGCTGTTGATGTAGCCCTAAGCAGAGACTGGCGAGAATCACTTTCATGGAAAGGGCCTGCCAAGCTTCCAAAAAACTACGAGTTGCCTGAAATCTCAGCAAACACTTTTTCACCCAATCTTGATGAAACTTTCAGGTAATGATCAGTACACCAATCCCACTTTGCTCGCCAAATTTCGTTCTTCTAGGTTAAACCGTTCGTTGGCAGTAACCGGTTTCATTTTGAGGTTTCACTCTGTTTTCTCCTATAGGGATACATGTATTTGGAACTCTAAATCAAACACGGTTTGTGCTAGCTCTTTGAAACTTGACACAATAAAGCAGTTTCAAGTTCTATCTCTATGGTTTGTTTGCTGTTGATGTAGCCCTAAGCAGAGACTGGCGAGAATCACTTTCATGGAAAGGGCCTGCCAAGCTTCCAAAAAACTACGAGTTGCCTGAAATCTCAGCACACACTTTTTCACCCAATCTTGATGAAACTTTCAGGTAATGATCAGTACACCAACCCACTTGGCTCGCCAAATTTCGTTCTTCTAGGTTAAACCGTTTGGTGGCAGTAACCGGTTTCATTTTGAAGTTTCACTCTGTTTTCTCCTATAGGGATACATGTATTTGGAACTCTAAAACAAACACGCTTTGTGCTAGCTCTTTGAAACTTGACACAATAAAGCAGTATCAAGTTCTATGTCTATGGTTTGTTTGCTCTTGATGTAGCCCTAAGCAGAGACTGGCGAGAATCACTTTCATGGAAAGGGCCTGCCAAGCTTCCAAAAAAACTACGAGTTGCCTGAAATCTCAGCAAACACTTTTTCACCCAATCTTGATGAAACTTTCAGATAATGATCAGTACACCAATCCCACTTGGCTCGCCAAATTTCGTTCTTCTAGGTGAAACTGTTCGTTGGCAGTAACCGGTTTCATTTTGAGGTTTCACTCTGTTTTCTCCTATAGGGATACATGTATTTGGAACTCTAAATCAAACACGGTTTGTGCTAGCTCTTTGAAAGTTGACACAATAAAGCAGTTTCAAGTTCTATCTCTATGGTTTGTTTGCTGTTGATGTAGCCCTATGCAGAGACTGGCGAGAATCACTTTCATGGAAAGGGCCTGCCAAGCTTCCAAAAAACTACGAGTTCCCAGAAATCTCAGCAAACACTTTTTCACCCAATCTTGATGAAACTTTCAGGTAATGATCAGTACACCAATCCCACTTGGCTCGCCAAATTTCGTTCTTCTAGGTTAAACTGTTCGTTGGCAGTAACCGGTTTCATTTTGAGGTTTCACTCTGTTTTCTCCTATAGGGATACATGTATTTGGAACTCTAAATCAAACACGGTTTGTGCTAGCTCTTTGAAACTTGACACAATAAAGCAGTTTCAAGTTCTATGTCTATGGTTTGTTTGCTGTTGATGTAGCCCTAAGCAGAGACTGGCGAGAATCACTTTCATGGAAAGGGCCTGCCAAGCTTCCAAAAATCTACGAGTTTCCTGAAATCTCAGCACACACTTTTTCACCCAATTTTGATGAAACTTTCAGGTAATGTTCAGTACACCAATCCCACTTGGCTCGCCAAATTTCGTTCTTCTAAGTTAAACCGTTCGTTGGCAGTAACCGGTTTCATTTTGAGGTTTCACTCTGTTTTCTACTATAGGGATACATGTATTTGGAACTCTAAAACAAACACGGTTTGTGCTAGCTCTTTGAAACTTGACACAAAAAAGCAGTATCAAGTTCTATGTCTATGGTTTGCTTGCTGTTGATGTAGCCCTAAGCAGAGACTGGCGAGAATCACTTTCATGGAAAGGGCCTGCCAAGCTTCCAAAAAACTACGAGTTGCCTGAAATCTCAGCAAACACTTTTTCACCCAATCTTGATGAAACTTTCAGGTAATGATCAGTACACCAATCCCACTTTGCTCGCCAAATTTCGTTCTTCTAGGTTAAACCGTTCGTTGGCAGTAACCGGTTTCATTTTGAGGTTTCACTCTGTTTTCTCCTATAGGGATACATGTATTTGGAACTCTAAATCAAACACGGTTTGTGCTAGCTCTTTGAAACTTGACACAATAAAGCAGTTTCAAGTTCTATCTCTATGGTTTGTTTGCTGTTGATGTAGCCCTAAGCAGAGACTGGCGAGAATCACTTTCATGGAAAGGGCCTGCCAAGCTTCCAAAAAACTACGAGTTGCCTGAAATCTCAGCACACACTTTTTCACCCAATCTTGATGAAACTTTCAGGTAATGATCAGTACACCAACCCACTTGGCTCGCCAAATTTCGTTCTTCTAGGTTAAACCGTTTGGTGGCAGTAACCGGTTTCATTTTGAAGTTTCACTCTGTTTTCTCCTATAGGGATACATGTATTTGGAACTCTAAAACAAACACGCTTTGTGCTAGCTCTTTGAAACTTGACACAATAAAGCAGTATCAAGTTCTATGTCTATGGTTTGTTTGCTCTTGATGTAGCCCTAAGCAGAGACTGGCGAGAATCACTTTCATGGAAAGGGCCTGCCAAGCTTCCAAAAGAACTACGAGTTGCCTGAAATCTCAGCAAACACTTTTTCACCCAATCTTGATGAAACTTTCAGATAATGATCAGTACACCAATCCCACTTGGCTCGCCAAATTTCGTTCTTCTAGGTTAAACCGTTCGTTGGCAGTAACCGGTTTCATTTTGAGGTTTCACTCTGTTTTCTGCTATAGGGATACATGTATTTGGAACTCTAAATCAAACATGTTTTGTGCTAGCTCTTTGAAACTTGACACAATAAAGCAGTTTCAAGTTTTATCTCTATGGTTTGTTTGCTGTTGATGTAGCCCTAAGCAGAGACTGGCGAGAATCACTTTAATGGAAAGGGCCTGCCAAGCTTCCAAAAAACTACGAGTTTCCTGAAATCTCAGCAAACACTTTTTCACCCAATCTTGATGAAACTTTCCGGTAATGATTAGTACACCAATCCCACTTGGCTCGCCAAATTTCGATCTTCTAGGTTAAACCGTTAGGTGGCAGTAACCGGTTTCATTTTGAGGTTTCACTCTGTTTTCTCCTATAGGGATACATGTATTTGGAACTCTAAATCAAACACGGTTTGTGCTAGCTCTTTGAAACTTGACACAATAAAGCAGTTTCAAGTTCTATCTCTATGGTTTGTTTGCTGTTGATGTAGCCCTAAGCAGAGACTGGCGAGAATCACTTAAATGGAAAGGGCCTGCCAAGCTTCCAAAAAACTACGAGTTGCCTGAAATCTCAGCACACACTTTTTCACCCAATCTTGATGAAACTTTCAGGTAATGATCAGTACACCAACCCACTTGGCTCGCCAAATTTCGTTCTTCTAGGTTAAACCGTTTGGTGGCAGTAACCGGTTACATTTTGAGGTTTCACTCTGTTTTCTCCTATAGGGATACATGTATTTGGAACTCTAAAACAAACACGCTTTGTGCTAGCTCTTTGAAACTTGACACAATAAAGCAGTATCAAGTTCTATGTCTATGGTTTGTTTGCTCTTGATGTAGCCCTAAGCAGAGACTGGCGAGAATCACTTTCATGGAAAGGGCCTGCCAAGCTTCCAAAAAACTACGAGTTGCCTGAAATCTCAGCAAACACTTTTTCACCAATCTTGATGAAACTTTCAGGTAATGATCAGTACACCAATCCCACTTGGCTCGCCAAATTTCGTTCTTCTAGGTTAAACCGTTCGTTGGCAGTAACCGGTTTCATTTTGAGGTTTCACTCTGTTTTCTCCTATAGGGATACATGTATTTGGAACTCTAAATCAAACACGGTTTGTGCTAGCTCTTTGAAACTTGACACAATAAAGCAGTTTCAAGTTCTATCTCTATGGTTTGTTTGCTGTTGATGTAGCCCTATGCAGAGACTGGCGAAAATCACTTTCATGGAAAGGGCCTGCCAAGCTTCCAAAAAACTACGAGTTCCCAGAAATCTCAGCACACACTTTTTCACCCAATCTTGATGAAACTTTCAGGTAATGATCAGTACACCAATCCCACTTGGCTCGCCAAATTTCGTTCTTCTAGGTGAAACTGTTCGTTGGCAGTAACCGGTTTCATTTTGAGGTTTCACTCTGTTTTCTCCTATAGGGATACATGTATTTGGAACTCTAAATCAAACACGGTTTGTGCTAGCTCTTTGAAAGTTGACACAATAAAGCAGTTTCAAGTTCTATCTCTATGGTTTGTTTGCTGTTGATGTAGCCCTATGCAGAGACTGGCGAGAATCACTTTCATGGAAAGGGCCTGCCAAGCTTCCAAAAAACTACGAGTTCCCAGAAATCTCAGCAAACACTTTTTCACCCAATCTTGATGAAACTTTCAGGTAATGATCAGTACACCAATCCCACTTGGCTCGCCAAATTTCGTTCTTCTAGGTTAAACTGTTCGTTGGCAGTAACCGGTTTCATTTTGAGGTTTCACTCTGTTTTCTCCTATAGGGATACATGTATTTGGAACTCTAAATCAAACACGGTTTGTGCTAGCTCTTTGAAACTTGACACAATAAATCAGTTTCAAGTTCTATGTCTATGGTTTGTTTGCTGTTGATGTAGCCCTAAGCAGAGACTGGCGAGAATCACTTTCATGGAAAGGGCCTGCCAAGCTTCCAAAAATCTACGAGTTTCCTGAAATCTCAGCACACACTTTTTCACCCAATTTTGATGAAACTTTCAGGTAATGTTCAGTACACCAATCCCACTTGGCTCGCCAAATTTCGTTCTTCTAAGTTAAACCGTTCGTTGGCAGTAACCGGTTTCATTTTGAGGTTTCACTCTGTTTTCTACTATAGGGATACATGTATTTGGAACTCTAAAACAAACACGGTTTGTGCTAGCTCTTTGAAACTTGACACAAAAAAGCAGTATCAAGTTCTATGTCTATGGTTTGCTTGCTGTTGATGTAGCCCTAAGCAGAGACTGGCGAGAATCACTTTCATGGAAAGGGCCTGCCAAGCTTCCAAAAAACTACGAGTTGCCTGAAATCTCAGCAAACACTTTTTCACCCAATCTTGATGAAACTTTCAGGTAATGATCAGTACACCAATCCCACTTGGCTCGCCAAATTTCGTTCTTCTAGGTTAAACCGTTCGTTGGCAGTAACCGGTTTCATTTTGAGGTTTCACTCTGTTTTCTCCTATAGGGATACATGTATTTGGAACTCTAAATCAAACACGGTTTGTGCTAGCTCTTTGAAACTTGACACAATAAAGCAGTTTCAAGTTCTATCTCTATGGTTTGTTTGCTGTTGATGTAGCCCTAAGCAGAGACTGGCGAGAATCACTTTCATGGAAAGGGCCTGCCAAGCTTCCAAAAAACTACGAGTTGCCTGAAATCTCAGCACACACTTTTTCACCCAATCTTGATGAAACTTTCAGGTAATGATCAGTACACCAACCCACTTGGCTCGCCAAATTTCGTTCTTCTAGGTTAAACCGTTTGGTGGCAGTAACCGGTTTCATTTTGAAGTTTCACTCTGTTTTCTCCTATAGGGATACATGTATTTGGAACTCTAAAACAAACACGCTTTGTGCTAGCTCTTTGAAACTTGACACAATAAAGCAGTATCAAGTTCTATCTCTATGGTTTGTTTGCTGTTGATGTAGCCCTAAGCAGAGACTGGCGAGAATCACTTAAATGGAAAGGGCCTGCCAAGCTTCCAAAAAACTACGAGTTGCCTGAAATCTCAGCACACACTTTTTCACCCAATCTTGATGAAACTTTCAGGTAATGATCAGTACACCAACCCACTTGGCTCGCCAAATTTCGTTCTTCTAGGTTAAACCGTTTGGTGGCAGTAACCGGTTTCATTTTGAGGTTTCACTCTGTTTTCTCCTATAGGGATACATGTATTTGGAACTCTAAAACAAACACGCTTTGTGCTAGCTCTTTGAAACTTGACACAATAAAGCAGTATCAAGTTCTATGTCTATGGTTTGTTTGCTCTTGATGTAGCCCTAAGCAGAGACTGGCGAGAATCACTTTCATGGAAAGGGCCTGCCAAGCTTCCAAAAAACTACGAGTTGCCTGAAATCTCAGCAAACACTTTTTCACCAATCTTGATGAAACTTTCAGGTAATGATCAGTACACCAATCCCACTTGGCTCGCCAAATTTCGTTCTTCTAGGTTAAACCGTTCGTTGGCAGTAACCGGTTTCATTTTGAGGTTTCACTCTGTTTTCTCCTATAGGGATACATGTATTTGGAACTCTAAATCAAACACGGTTTGTGCTAGCTCTTTGAAACTTGACACAATAAAGCAGTTTCAAGTTCTATCTCTATGGTTTGTTTGCTGTTGATGTAGCCCTATGCAGAGACTGGCGAAAATCACTTTCATGGAAAGGGCCTGCCAAGCTTCCAAAAAACTACGAGTTCCCAGAAATCTCAGCACACACTTTTTCACCCAATCTTGATGAAACTTTCAGGTAATGATCAGTACACCAATCCCACTTGGCTCGCCAAATTCGTTCTTCTAGGTGAAACTGTTCGTTGGCAGTAACCGGTTTCATTTGAGGTTTCACTCTGTTTTCTCCTATAGGGATACATGTATTTGGAACTCTAAATCAAACACGGTTTGTGCTAGCTCTTTGAAAGTTGACACAATAAAGCAGTTTCAAGTTCTATCTCTATGGTTTGTTTGCTGTTGATGTAGCCCTATGCAGAGACTGGCGAGAATCACTTTCATGGAAAGGGCCTGCCAAGCTTCCAAAAAACTACGAGTTCCCAGAAATCTCAGCAAACACTTTTTCACCCAATCTTGATGAAACTTTCAGGTAATGATCAGTACACCAATCCCACTTGGCTCGCCAAATTTCGTTCTTCTAGGTTAAACTGTTCGTTGGCAGTAACCGGTTTCATTTTGAGGTTTCACTCTGTTTTCTCCTATAGGGATACATGTATTTGGAACTCTAAATCAAACACGGTTTGTGCTAGCTCTTTGAAACTTGACACAATAAAGCAGTTTCAAGTTCTATGTCTATGGTTTGTTTGCTGTTGATGTAGCCCTAAGCAGAGACTGGCGAGAATCACTTTCATGGAAAGGGCCTGCCAAGCTTCCAAAAATCTACGAGTTTCCTGAAATCTCAGCACACACTTTTTCACCCAATCTTGATGAAACTTTCAGGTAATGATCAGTACACCAATCCCACTTGGCTCGCCAAATTTCGTTCTTCTAGGTTAAACCGTTCGTTGGCAGTAACCGGTTTCATTTTGAGGTTTCACTCTGTTTTCTCCTATAGGGATACATGTATTTGGAACTCTAAATCAAACACGGTTTGTGCTAGCTCTTTGAAACTTGACACAATAAAGCAGTTTCAAGTTCTATGTCTATGGTTTGCTTGCTGTTGATGTAGCCCTAAGCAGAGACTGGCGAGAATCACTTTCATGGAAAGGGCCTGCCAAGCTTCCAAAAAACTACGAGTTGCCTGAAATCTCAGCACACACTTTTTCACCCAATCTTGATGAAACTTTCAGGTAATGATCAGTACACCAATCCCACTTGGCTCGCCAAATTTCGTTCTTCTAGGTTAAACCGTTCGTTGGCAGTAACCGGTTTCATTTTGAGGTTTCACTCTGTTTTCTCCTATAGGGATACATGTATTTGGAACTCTAAATCAAACACGGTTTGTGCTAGCTCTTTGAAACTTGACACAATAAAGCAGTTTCAAGTTCTATCTCTATGGTTTGTTTGCTGTTGATGTAGCCCTAAGCAGAGACTGGCGAGAATCACTTTCATGGAAAGGGCCTGCCAAGCTTCCAAAAAACTACGAGTTGCCTGAAATCTCAGCACACACTTTTTCACCCAATCTTGATGAAACTTTCAGGTAATGATCAGTACACCAACCCACTTGGCTCGCCAAATTTCGTTCTTCTAGGTTAAACCGTTTGTTGGCAGTAACCGGTTTCATTTTGAGGTT
>NW_027522198.1:0-27891 GCF_052094955.1 Ictidomys tridecemlineatus | reverse complement strand
CATTACCTGAAAGTATCATGAAGATTGGGTGAAAAAGTGGTTACTGAGATTTCAGGCAACTCGTAGTTTTTTGGAAGCTTGGCAGGCCCTTTCCATGTAAGTGATTCTCGCCAGTCTCTGCTTAGGGCTACATCAACAGCAAACAAACCATAGAGATAGAACTTGAAACTGCTTTATTGTGTCAAGTTTCAAAGAGCTAGCACAAACCGTGTTTGATTTAGAGTTCCAAATACATGTATCCCTATAAGGAGAAAACAGAGTGAAACCTCAGAATGAAACCGGTTACTGCCAACGAACGGTTTAACCTAGAAGAACGAAATTTGGCGAGCCAAGTGGGCTTGGTGTACTGATCATTACCTGAAAGTATCATCAAGATTGGGTGAAAAAGTGGTTGCTGAGATTTCAGGCAACTCGTAGTTTTTTGGAGCTTGGCAGGCCCTTTCCATGAAAGTGATTCTCGCCAGTCTCTGCTTAGGGCTACATCAACAGCAAACAAACCATAGAGATAGAACTTGAAACTGCTTTATTGTGTCAAGTTTCAAAGAGCTAGCACAAACCGTGTTTGATTTAGAGTTCCAAATACATGTATCCCTATAGGAGAAAACAGAGTGAAACCTCAGAATGAAACCGGTTACTGCCAACGAACGGTTTAACCTAGAAGAACGAAATTTGGCGAGCCAAGTGGGCTTGGTGTACTGATCATTACCTGAAAGTATCATGAAGATTGGGTGAAAAAGTGGTTGCTGAGATTTCAGGCAACTCGTAGTTTTTTGGAGCTTGGCAGGCCCTTTCCATGTACGTGATTCTCGCCACTCTCTGCTTAGGGCTACATCAACAGCAAACAAACCATAGAGATAGAACTTGAAACTGCTTTATTGTGTCAAGTTTCAAAGAGCTAGCACAAACCGTGTTTGATTTAGAGTTCCAAATACATGTATCCCTATAGGAGAAAACAGAGTGAAACCTCAGAATGAAACCGGTTACTGCCAACGAACGGTTTAACCTAGAAGAACGCAATTTGGCGAGCCAAGTGGGCTTGGTGTACTGATCATTACCTGAAAGTATCATCAAGATTGGGTGAAAAACTGGTTGCTGAGATTTCAGGCAACTCGTAGTTTTTTGGAGCTTGGCAGGCCCTTTCCATGAAAGTGATTCTCGCCAGTCTCTGATTAGGGCTACATCAACAGCAAACAAACCATAGAGATAGAACTTGAAACTGCTTTATTGTGTCAAGTTTCAAAGAGCTAGCACAAACCGTGTTTGATTTAGAGTTCCAAATACATGTATCCCTATAGGAGAAAACAGAGTGAAACCTCAAAATGAAACCGGTTACTGCCAACGAACGGTTTAACCTAGAAGAACGAAATTTGGCGAGCCAAGTGGGCTTGGTGTACTGATCATTACCTGAAAGTATCATCAAGATTGGGTGAAAAACTGGTTGCTGAGATTTCAGGCAACTCGTAGTTTTTTGGAGCTTGGCAGGCCCTTTCCATGAAAGTGATTCTCGCCAGTCTCTGCTTAGGGCTACATCAACAGCAAACAAACCATAGAGATAGAACTTGAAACTGCTTTATTGTGTCAAGTTTCAAAGAGCTAGCACAAACCGTGTTTGATTTAGAGTTCCAAATACATGTATCCCTATAGGAGAAAACAGAGTGAAACCTCAGAATGAAACCGGTTACTGCCAACGAACGGTTTAACCTAGAAGAACGCAATTTGGCGAGCCAAGTGGGCTTGGTGTACTGATCATTACCTGAAAGTATCATGAAGATTGGGTGAAAAAGTGGTTGCTGAGATTTCAGGCAACTCGTAGTTTTTTGGAGCTTGGCAGGCCCTTTCCATGTAAGTGATTCTCGCCAGTCTCTGCTTAGGGCTACATCAACAGCAAACAAACCATAGAGATAGAACTTGAAACTGCTTTATTGTGTCAAGTTTCAAAGAGCTAGCACAAACCGTGTTTGATTTAGAGTTCCAAATACATGTATCCCTATAGGAGAAAACAGAGTGAAACCTCAGAATGAAACCGGTTACTGCCAACGAACGGTTTAACCTAGAAGAACGAAATTTGGCAAGCCAAGTGGGCTTGGTGTACTGATCATTACCTGAAAGTATCATCAAGATTGGGTGAAAAACTGGTTGCTGAGATTTCAGGCAACTCGTAGTTTTTTGGAGCTTGGCAGGCCCTTTCCATGAAAGTGATTCTCGCCAGTCTCTGCTTAGGGCTACATCAACAGCAAACAAACCATAGAGATAGAACTTGAAACTGCTTTATTGTGTCAAGTTTCAAAGAGCTAGCACAAACCGTGTTTGATTTAGAGTTCCAAATACATGTATCCCTATAGGAGAAAACAGAGTGAAACCTCAGAATGAAACCGGTTACTGCCAACGAACGGTTTAACCTAGAAGAACGAAATTTGGCGAGCCAAGTGGGCTTGGTGTACTGATCATTACCTGAAAGTATCATCAAGATTGGGTGAAAAACTGGTTGCTGAGATTTCAGGCAACTCGTAGTTTTTTGGAGCTTGGCAGGCCCTTTCCATGAAAGTGATTCTCGCCAGTCTCTGCTTAGGGCTACATCAACAGCAAACAAACCATAGAGATAGAACTTGAAACTGCTTTATTGTGTCAAGTTTCAAAGAGCTAGCACAAACCGTGTTTGATTTAGAGTTCCAAATACATGTGTCCCTATAGGAGAAAACAGAGTGAAACCTCAGAATGAAACCGGTTACTGCCAACGAACGGTTTAACCTAGAAGAACGCAATTTGGCGAGCCAAGTGGGCTTGGTGTACTGATCATTACCTGAAAGTATCATCAAGATTGGGTGAAAAAGTGGTTGCTGAGATTTCAGGCAACTCGTAGTTTTTTGGAGCTTGGCAGGCCCTTTCCATGAAAGTGATTCTCGCCAGTCTCTGCTTAGGGCTACATCAACAGCAAACAAACCATAGAGATAGAACTTGAAACTGCTTTATTGTGTCAAGTTTCAAAGAGCTAGCACAAACCGTGTTTGATTTAGAGTTCCAAATACATGTATCCCTATAGGAGAAAACAGAGTGAAACCTCAAAATGAAACCGGTTACTGCCAACGAACGGTTTAACCTAGAAGAACGAAATTTGGCGAGCCAAGTGGGCTTGGTGTACTGATCATTACCTGAAAGTATCATCAAGATTGGGTGAAAAACTGGTTGCTGAGATTTCAGGCAACTCGTAGTTTTTGGAGCTTGGCAGGCCCTTTCCATGAAAGTGGTTCTCGCCAGTCTCTGCTTAGGGCTACATCAACAGCAAACAAACCATAGAGATAGAACTTGAAACTGCTTTATTGTGTCAAGTTTCAAAGAGCTAGCACAAACCGTGTTTGATTTAGAGTTCCAAATACATGTATCCCTATAGGAGAAAACAGAGTGAAACCTCAAAATGAAACCAGTTACTGCCAACGAACGGTTTAACCTAGAAGAACGAAATTTGGCGAGCCAAGTGGGCTTGGTGTACTGATCATTACCTGAAAGTATCATCAAGATTGGGTGAAAAAGTGGTTGCTGAGATTTCAGGCAACTCGTAGTTTTTTGGAGCTTGGCAGGCCCTTTCCATGAAAGTGATTCTCGCCAGTCTCTGCTTAGGGCTACATCAACAGCAAACAAACCATAGAGATAGAACTTGAAACTGCTTTATTGTGTCAAGTTTCAAAGAGCTAGCACAAACCGTGTTTGATTTAGAGTTCCAAATACATGTATCCCTATAGGAGAAAACAGAGTGAAACCTCAGAATGAAACCGGTTACTGCCAACGAACGGTTTAACCTAGAAGAACGAAATTTGGCGAGCCAAGTGGGCTTGGTGTACTGATCATTACCTGGAAAGTATCATCAAGATTGGGTGAAAAAGTGGTTGCTGAGATTTCAGGCAACTCGTTGTTTTTGGAGCTTGGCAGGCCCTTTCCATGAAAGTGGTTCTCGCCAGTCTCTGCTTAGGGCTACATCAACAGCAAACAAACCATAGAGACAGAACTTGAAACTGCTTTATTGTGTCAAGTTTCAAAGAGCTAGCACAAACCGTGTTTGATTTAGAGTTCCAAATACATGTATCCCTATAGGAGAAAACAGAGTGAAACCTCAGAATGAAACCGGTTACTGCCAACGAACGGTTTAACCTAGAAGAACGAAATTTGGCGAGCCAAGTGGGCTTGGTGTACTGATCATTACCTGGAAGTATCATCAAGATTGGGTGAAAAAGTGTTTGCTGAGATTTCAGGCAACTCATAGTTTTTTGGAGCTTGGCAGGCCCTTTCCATGAAAGTGATTCTCGCCAGTCTCTGCTTAGGGCTACATCAACAGCAAACAAACCATAGAGATAGAACTTGAAACTGCTTTATTGTGTCAAGTTTCAAAGAGCTAGCACAAACCGTGTTGGATTTAGAGTTCCAAATACATGTATCCCTATAGGAGAAAACAGAGTGAAACCTCAGAATGAAACCGGTTACTGCCAACGAACGGTTTAACCTAGAAGAACGAAATTTGGCGAGCCAAGTGGGCTTGGTGTACTGATCATTACCTGAAAGTATCATCAAGATTGGGTGAAAAAGTGGTTGCTGAGATTTCAGGCAACTCGTAGTTTTTTGGAGCTTGGCAGGCCCTTTCCATGAAAGTGATTCTCGCCAGTCTCTGCTTAGGGCTACATCAACAGCAAACAAACCATAGAGATAGAACTTTAAACTGCTTTATTGTGTCAAGTTTCAAAGAGCTAGCACAAACCGTGTTTGATTTAGAGTTCCAAATACATGTATCCCTATAGGAGAAAACAGAGTGAAACCTCAAAATGAAACCGGTTACTGCCAACGAACGGTTTAACCTAGAAGAACGAAATTTGGCGAGCCAAGTGGGCTTGGTGTACTGATCATTACCTGAAAGTATCATCAAGATTGGGTGAAAAACTGGTTGCTGAGATTTCAGGCAACTCGTAGTTTTTTGGAGCTTGGCAGGCCCTTTCCATGAAAGTGATTCTCGCCAGTCTCTGCTTAGGGCTACATCAACAGCAAACAAACCATAGAGATAGAACTTGAAACTGCTTTATTGTGTCAAGTTTCAAAGAGCTAGCACAAACCGTGTTTGATTTAGAGTTCCAAATACATGTATCCCTATAGGAGAAAACAGAGTGAAACCTCAGAATGAAACCGGTTACTGCCAACGAACGGTTTAACCTAGAAGAACGAAATTTGGCGAGCCAAGTGGGCTTGGTGTACTGATCATTACCTGAAAGTATCATCAAGATTGGGTGAAAAAGTGGTTGCTGAGATTTCAGGCAACTCGTTGTTTTTTGGAGCTTGGCAGGCCCTTTCCATGAAAGTGGTTCTCGCCAGTCTCTGCTTAGGGCTACATCAACAGCAAACAAACCATAGAGACAGAACTTGAAACTGCTTTATTGTGTCAAGTTTCAAAGAGCTAGCACAAACCGTGTTTGATTTAGAGTTCCAAATACATGTATCCCTATAGGAGAAAACAGAGTGAAACCTCAGAATGAAACCGGTTACTGCCAACGAACGGTTTAACCTAGAAGAACGAAATTTGGCGAGCCAAGTGGGCTTGGTGTACTGATCATTACCTGGAAGTATCATCAAGATTGGGTGAAAAAGTGTTTGCTGAGATTTCAGGCAACTCATAGTTTTTGGAGCTTGGCAGGCCCTTTCCATGAAAGTGATTCTCGCCAGTCTCTGCTTAGGGCTACATCAACAGCAAACAAACCATAGAGATAGAACTTGAAACTGCTTTATTGTGTCAAGTTTCAAAGAGCTAGCACAAACCGTGTTGGATTTAGAGTTCCAAATACATGTATCCCTATAGGAGAAAACAGAGTGAAACCTCAGAATGAAACCGGTTACTGCCAACGAACGGTTTAACCTAGAAGAACGAAATTTGGCGAGCCAAGTGGGCTTGGTGTACTGATCATTACCTGAAAGTATCATCAAGATTGGGTGAAAAAGTGGTTGCTGAGATTTCAGGCAACTCGTAGTTTTTTGGAGCTTGGCAGGCCCTTTCCATGAAAGTGATTCTCGCCAGTCTCTGCTTAGGGCTACATCAACAGCAAACAAACCATAGAGATAGAACTTTAAACTGCTTTATTGTGTCAAGTTTCAAAGAGCTAGCACAAACCGTGTTTGATTTAGAGTTCCAAATACATGTATCCCTATAGGAGAAAACAGAGTGAAACCTCAAAATGAAACCGGTTACTGCCAACGAACGGTTTAACCTAGAAGAACGAAATTTGGCGAGCCAAGTGGGCTTGGTGTACTGATCATTACCTGAAAGTACCATCAAGATTGGGTGAAAAACTGGTTGCTGAGATTTCAGGCAACTCGTAGTTTTTTGGAGCTTGGCAGGCCCTTTCCATGAAAGTGATTCTCGCCAGTCTCTGCTTAGGGCTACATCAACAGCAAACAAACCATAGAGATAGAACTTGAAACTGCTTTATTGTGTCAAGTTTCAAAGAGCTAGCACAAACCGTGTTTGATTTAGAGTTCCAAATACATGTATCCCTATAGGAGAAAACAGAGTGAAACCTCAGAATGAAACCGGTTACTGCCAACGAACGGTTTAACCTAGAAGAACGAAATTTGGCGAGCCAAGTGGGCTTGGTGTACTGATCATTACCTGAAAGTATCATGAAGATTGGGTGAAAAAGTGGTTGCTGAGATTTCAGGCAACTCGTAGTTTTTTGGAGCTTGGCAGGCCCTTTCCATGTAAGTGATTCTCGCCAGTCTCTGCTTAGGGCTACATCAACAGCAAACAAACCATAGAGATAGAACTTGAAACTGCTTTATTGTGTCAAGTTTCAAAGAGCTAGCACAAACCGTGTTTGATTTAGAGTTCCAAATACATGTATCCCTATAAGGAGAAAACAGAGTGAAACCTCAGAATGAAACCGGTTACTGCCAACGAACGGTTTAACCTAGAAGAACGAAATTTGGCGAGCCAAGTGGGCTTGGTGTACTGATCATTACCTGAAAGTATCATCAAGATTGGGTGAAAAAGTGGTTGCTGAGATTTCAGGCAACTCGTAGTTTTTTGGAGCTTGGCAGGCCCTTTCCATGAAAGTGATTCTCGCCAGTCTCTGCTTAGGGCTACATCAACAGCAAACAAACCATAGAGATAGAACTTGAAACTGCTTTATTGTGTCAAGTTTCAAAGAGCTAGCACAAACCGTGTTTGATTTAGAGTTCCAAATACATGTATCCCTATAGGAGAAAACAGAGTGAAACCTCAGAATGAAACCGGTTACTGCCAACGAACGGTTTAACCTAGAAGAACGAAATTTGGCGAGCCAAGTGGGCTTGGTGTACTGATCATTACCTGAAAGTATCATGAAGATTGGGTGAAAAAGTGGTTGCTGAGATTTCAGGCAACTCGTAGTTTTTTGGAGCTTGGCAGGCCCTTTCCATGAAAGTGATTCTCGCCAGTCTCTGCTTAGGGCTACATCAACAGCAAACAAACCATAGAGATAGAACTTGAAACTGCTTTATTGTGTCAAGTTTCAAAGAGCTAGCACAAACCGTGTTTGATTTAGAGTTCCAAATACATGTATCCCTATAGGAGAAAACAGAGTGAAACCTCAGAATGAAACCGGTTACTGCCAACGAACGGTTTAACCTAGAAGAACGCAATTTGGCGAGCCAAGTGGGCTTGGTGTACTGATCATTACCTGAAAGTATCATCAAGATTGGGTGAAAAACTGGTTGCTGAGATTTCAGGCAACTCGTAGTTTTTTTGGAGCTTGGCAGGCCCTTTCCATGAAAGTGATTCTCGCCAGTCTCTGATTAGGGCTACATCAACAGCAAACAAACCATAGAGATAGAACTTGAAACTGCTTTATTGTGTCAAGTTTCAAAGAGCTAGCACAAACCGTGTTTGATTTAGAGTTCCAAATACATGTATCCCTATAGGAGAAAACAGAGTGAAACCTCAAATGAAACCGGTTACTGCCAACGAACGGTTTAACCTAGAAGAACGAAATTTGGCGAGCCAAGTGGGCTTGGTGTACTGATCATTACCTGAAAGTATCATCAAGATTGGGTGAAAAACTGGTTGCTGAGATTTCAGGCAACTCGTAGTTTTTTGGAGCTTGGCAGGCCCTTTCCATGAAAGTGATTCTCGCCAGTCTCTGCTTAGGGCTACATCAACAGCAAACAAACCATAGAGATAGAACTTGAAACTGCTTTATTGTGTCAAGTTTCAAAGAGCTAGCACAAACCGTGTTTGATTTAGAGTTCCAAATACATGTATCCCTATAGGAGAAAACAGAGTGAAACCTCAGAATGAAACCGGTTACTGCCAACGAACGGTTTAACCTAGAAGAACGCAATTTGGCGAGCCAAGTGGGCTTGGTGTACTGATCATTACCTGAAAGTATCATGAAGATTGGGTGAAAAAGTGGTTGCTGAGATTTCAGGCAACTCGTAGTTTTTTGGAGCTTGGCAGGCCCTTTCCATGTAAGTGATTCTCGCCAGTCTCTGCTTAGGGCTACATCAACAGCAAACAAACCATAGAGATAGAACTTGAAACTGCTTTATTGTGTCAAGTTTCAAAGAGCTAGCACAAACCGTGTTTGATTTAGAGTTCCAAATACATGTATCCCTATAGGAGAAAACAGAGTGAAACCTCAGAATGAAACCGGTTACTGCCAACGAACGGTTTAACCTAGAAGAACGAAATTTGGCAAGCCAAGTGGGCTTGGTGTACTGATCATTACCTGAAAGTATCATCAAGATTGGGTGAAAAACTGGTTGCTGAGATTTCAGGCAACTCGTAGTTTTTTGGAGCTTGGCAGGCCCTTTCCATGAAAGTGATTCTCGCCAGTCTCTGCTTAGGGCTACATCAACAGCAAACAAACCATAGAGATAGAACTTGAAACTGCTTTATTGTGTCAAGTTTCAAAGAGCTAGCACAAACCGTGTTTGATTTAGAGTTCCAAATACATGTATCCCTATAGGAGAAAACAGAGTGAAACCTCAGAATGAAACCGGTTACTGCCAACGAACGGTTTAACCTAGAAGAACGAAATTTGGCGAGCCAAGTGGGCTTGGTGTACTGATCATTACCTGAAAGTATCATCAAGATTGGGTGAAAAAGTGGTTGCTGAGATTTCAGGCAACTCGTAGTTTTTTGGAGCTTGGCAGGCCCTTTCCATGAAAGTGATTCTCGCCAGTCTCTGCTTAGGGCTACATCAACAGCAAACAAACCATAGAGATAGAACTTGAAACTGCTTTATTGTGTCAAGTTTCAAAGAGCTAGCACAAACCGTGTTTGATTTAGAGTTCCAAATACATGTATCCCTATAGGAGAAAACAGAGTGAAACCTCAGAATGAAACCGGTTACTGCCAACGAACGGTTTAACCTAGAAGAACGAAATTTGGCGAGCCAAGTGGGCTTGGTGTACTGATCATTACCTGAAAGTATCATCAAGATTGGGTGAAAAACTGGTTGCTGAGATTTCAGGCAACTCGTAGTTTTTTGGAGCTTGGCAGGCCCTTTCCATGAAAGTGATTCTCGCCAGTCTCTGCTTAGGGCTACATCAACAGCAAACAAACCATAGAGATAGAACTTGAAACTGCTTTATTGTGTCAAGTTTCAAAGAGCTAGCACAAACCGTGTTTGATTTAGAGTTCCAAATACATGTATCCCTATAGGAGAAAACAGAGTGAAACCTCAAAATGAAACCGGTTACTGCCAACGAACGGTTTAACCTAGAAGAACGAAATTTGGCGAGCCAAGTGGGCTTGGTGTCCTGATCATTACCTGAAAGTATCATCAAGATTGGGTGAAAAAGTGTTTGCTGAGATTTCAGGCAACTCGTAGTTTTTTGGAGCTTGGCAGGCCCTTTCCATGAAAGTGATTCTCGCCAGTCTCTGCTTAGGGCTACATCAACAGCAAACAAACCATAGAGATAGAACTTGAAACTGCTTTATTGTGTCAAGTTTCAAAGAGCTAGCACAAACCGTGTTTGATTTAGAGTTCCAAATACATGTATCCCTATAGGAGAAAACAGAGTGAAACCTCAAAATGAAACCGGTTACTGCCAACGAACGGTTTAACCTAGAAGAACGAAATTTGGCGAGCCAAGTGGGCTTGGTGTCCTGATCATTACCTGAAAGTATCATCAAGATTGGGTGAAAAACTGGTTGCTGAGATTTCAGGCAACTCGTAGTTTTTTGGAGCTTGGCAGGCCCTTTCCATGAAAGTGATTCTCGCCAGTCTCTGCTTAGGGCTACATCAACAGCAAACAAACCATAGAGATAGAACTTGAAACTGCTTTATTGTGTCAAGTTTCAAAGAGCTAGCACAAACCGTGTTTGACTTAGAGTTCCAAATACATGTATCCCTATAGGAGAAAACAGAGTGAAACCTCAAAATGAAACCGGTTACTGCCAACGAACGGTTTAACCTAGAAGAACGAAATTTGGCGAGCCAAGTGGGCTTGGTGTACTGATCATTACCTGAAAGTATCATCAAGATTGGGTGAAAAAGTGTTTGCTGAGATTTCAGGCAACTCGTAGTTTTTTGGAGCTTGGCAGGCCCTTTCCATGAAAGTGATTCTCGCCAGTCTCTGCTTAGGGCTACATCAACAGCAAACAAACCATAGAGATAGAACTTGAAACTGCTTTATTGTGTCAAGTTTCAAAGAGCTAGCACAAACCGTGTTTGATTTAGAGTTCCAAATACATGTATCCCTATAGGAGAAAACAGAGTGAAACCTCAGAATGAAACCGGTTACTGCCAACGAACGGTTTAACCTAGAAGAACGAAATTTGGCGAGCCAAGTGGGCTTGGTGTACTGATCATTACCTGAAAGTATCATCAAGATTGGGTGAAAAACTGGTTGCTGAGATTTCAGGCAACTCGTAGTTTTTTGGAGCTTGGCAGGCCCTTTCCATGAAAGTGATTCTCGCCAGTCTCTGCTTAGGGCTACATCAACAGCAAACAAACCATAGAGATAGAACTTGAAACTGCTTTATTGTGTCAAGTTTCAAAGAGCTAGCACAAACCGTGTTTGATTTAGAGTTCCAAATACATGTATCCCTATAGGAGAAAACAGAGTGAAACCTCAAAATGAAACCGGTTACTGCCAACGAACGGTTTAACCTAGAAGAACGAAATTTGGCGAGCCAAGTGGGCTTGGTGTACTGATCATTACCTGAAAGTATCATCAAGATTGGGTGAAAAAGTGTTTGCTGAGATTTCAGGCAACTCGTAGTTTTTTGGAGCTTGGCAGGCCCTTTCCATGAAAGTGATTCTCGCCAGTCTCTGCTTAGGGCTACATCAACAGCAAACAAACCATAGAGATAGAACTTGAAACTGCTTTATTGTGTCAAGTTTCAAAGAGCTAGCACAAACCGTGTTTGATTTAGAGTTCCAAATACATGTATCCCTATAGGAGAAAACAGAGTGAAACCTCACAATGAAACCGGTTACTGCCAACGAACGGTTTAACCTAGAAGAACGAAATTTGGCGAGCCAAGTGGGCTTGGTGTACTGATCATTACCTGAAAGTATCATCAAGATTGGGTGAAAAAGTGGTTGCTGAGATTTCAGGCAACTCGTAGTTTTTTGGAGCTTGGCAGGCCCTTTCCATGAAAGTGATTCTCGCCAGTCTCTGCTTAGGGCTACATCAACAGCAAACAAACCATAGAGATAGAACTTGAAACTGCTTTATTGTGTCAAGTTTCAAAGAGCTAGCACAAACCGTGTTTGATTTAGAGTTCCAAATACATGTATCCCTATAGGAGAAAACAGAGTGAAACCTCAGAATGAAACCGGTTACTGCCAACGAACGGTTTAACCCTAGAAGAACGAAATTTGGCGAGCCAAGTGGGCTTGGTGTACTGATCATTACCTGAAAGTATCATCAAGATTGGGTGAAAAAGTGGTTGCTGAGATTTCAGGCAACTCGTTTTTTGGAGCTTGGCAGGCCCTTTCCATGAAAGTGGTTCTCGCCAGTCTCTGCTTAGGGCTACATCAACAGCAAACAAACCATAGAGACAGAACTTGAAACTGCTTTATTGTGTCAAGTTCAAAGAGCTAGCACAAACCGTGTTTGATTTCGAGTTCCAAATACATGTATCCCTATAGGAGAAAACAGAGTGAAACCTCAGAATGAAACCGGTTACTGCCAACGAACGGTTAACCTAGAAGAACGAAATTTGGCGAGCCAAAGTGGGCTTGGTGTACTGATCATTACCTGGAAGTATCATCAAGATTGGGTGAAAAAGTGTTTGCTGAGATTTCAGGCACTCGTAGTTTTTGGAGCTTGGCAGGCCCTTTCCATGAAAGTGATTCTCGCCAGTCTCTGCTTAGGTCTACATCAACAGCAAACAAACCATAGAGATAGAACTTGAAACTGCTTTATTGTGTCAAGTTTCAAAGAGCTAGCACAAACCGTGTTTGATTTAGAGTTCCAAATACATGTATCCCTATAGGAGAAAACAGAGTGAAACCTCAAAATGAAACCGGTTACTGCCAACGAACGGTTTAACCTAGAAGAACGAAATTTGGCGAGCCAAGTGGGCTTGGTGTACTGATCATTACCTGAAAGTATCATCAAGATTGGGTGAAAAAGTGGTTGCTGAGATTTCAGGCAACTCGTAGTTTTTTGGAGCTTGGCAGGCCCTTTCCATGAAAGTGATTCTCGCCAGTCTCTGCTTAGGGCTACATCAACAGCAAACAAACCATAGAGATAGAACTTGAAACTGCTTTATTGTGTCAAGTTTCAAAGAGCTAGCACAAACCGTGTTGGATTTAGAGTTCCAAATACATGTATCCCTATAGGAGAAAACAGAGTGAAACCTCAGAATGAAACCGGTTACTGCCAACGAACGGTTTAACCTAGAAGAACGAAATTTGGCGAGCCAAGTGGGCTTGGTGTACTGATCATTACCTGAAAGTATCATCAAGATTGGGTGAAAAACTGGTTGCTGAGATTTCAGGCAACTCGTAGTTTTTTGGAGCTTGGCAGGCCCTTTCCATGAAAGTGATTCTCGCCAGTCTCTGCTTAGGGCTACATCAACAGCAAACAAACCATAGAGATAGAACTTGAAACTGCTTTATTGTGTCAAGTTTCAAAGAGCTAGCACAAACCGTGTTTGATTTAGAGTTCCAAATACATGTATCCCTATAGGAGAAAACAGAGTGAAACCTCAAAATGAAACCGGTTACTGCCAACGAACGGTTTAACCTAGAAGAACGAAATTTGGCGAGCCAAGTGGGCTTGGTGTACTGATCATTACCTGAAAGTATCATCAAGATTCGGGTGAAAAAGTGTTTGCTGAGATTTCAGGCAACTCGTAGTTTTTTGGAGCTTGGCAGGCCCTTTCCATGAAAGTGATTCTCGCCAGTCTCTGCTTAGGGCTACATCAACAGCAAACAAACCATAGAGATAGAACTTGAAACTGCTTTATTGTGTCAAGTTTCAAAGAGCTAGCACAAACCGTGTTTGATTTAGAGTTCCAAATACATGTATCCCTATAGGAGAAAACAGAGTGAAAACCTCAGAATGAAACCGGTTACTGCCAACGAACGGTTTAACCTAGAAGAACGAATTTGGCGAGCCAAGTGGGCTTGGTGTACTGATCATTACCTGGAAGTATCATCAAGATTGGGTGAAAAAGTGTTTGCTGAGATTTCAGGCAACTCGTAGTTTTTTGGAGCTTGGCAGGCCCTTTCCATGAAAGTGATTCTCGCCAGTCTCTGCTTAGGCTACATCAACAGCAAACAAACCATAGAGATAGAACTTGAAACTGCTTTATTGTGTCAAGTTTCAAAGAGCTAGCACAAACCGTGTTTGATTTAGAGTTCCAAATACATGTATCCCTATAGGAGAAAACAGAGTGAAACCTCAAAATGAAACCGGTTACTGCCAACGAACGGTTTAACCTAGAAGAACGAAATTTGGCGAGCCAAGTGGGCTTGGTGTACTGATCATTACCTGAAAGTATCATCAAGATTGGGTGAAAAAGTGTTGCTGAGATTTCAGGCAACTCGTAGTTTTTGGAGCTTGGCAGGCCCTTTCCATGAAAGTGATTCTCGCCAGTCTCTGCTTAGGGCTACATCATCAGCAAACAAACCATAGAGATAGAACTTGAAACTGCTTTATTGTGTCAAGTTTCAAAGAGCTAGCACAAACCGTGTTGGATTTAGAGTTCCAAATACATGTATCCCTATAGGAGAAAACAGAGTGAAACCTCAGAATGAAACCGGTTACTGCCAACGAACGGTTTAACCTAGAAGAACGAAATTTGGCGAGCCAAGTGGGCTTGGTGTACTGATCATTACCTGAAAGTATCATCAAGATTGGGTGAAAAACTGGTTGCTGAGATTTCAGGCAACTCGTAGTTTTTTGGAGCTTGGCAGGCCCTTTCCATGAAAGTGATTCTCGCCAGTCTCTGCTTAGGGCTACATCAACAGCAAACAAACCATAGAGATAGAACTTGAAACTGCTTTATTGTGTCAAGTTTCAAAGAGCTAGCACAAACCGTGTTTGATTTAGAGTTCCAAATACATGTATCCCTATAGGAGAAAACAGAATGAAACCTCAAAATGAAACCGGTTACTGCCAACGAACGGTTTAACCTAGAAGAACGAAATTTGGCGAGCCAAGTGGGCTTGGTGTACTGATCATTACCTGAAAGTATCATCAAGATTGGGTGAAAAAGTGTTTGCTGAGATTTCAGGCAACTCGTAGTTTTTTGGAGCTTGGCAGGCCCTTTCCATGAAAGTGATTCTCGCCAGTCTCTGCTTAGGGCTACATCAACAGCAAACAAACCATAGAGATAGAACTTGAAACTGCTTTATTGTGTCAAGTTTCAAAGAGCTAGCACAAACCGTGTTTGATTTAGAGTTCCAAATACATGTATCCCTATAGGAGAAAACAGAGTGAAACCTCAGAATGAAACCGGTTACTGCCAACGAACGGTTTAACCTAGAAGAACGAAATTTGGCGAGCCAAGTGGGCTTGGTGTACTGATCATTACCTGAAAGTATCATCAAGATTGGGTGAAAAACTGGTTGCTGAGATTTCAGGCAACTCGTAGTTTTTTGGAGCTTGGCAGGCCCTTTCCATGAAAGTGATTCTCGCCAGTCTCTGCTTAGGGCTACATCAACAGCAAACAAACCATAGAGATAGAACTTGAAACTGCTTTATTGTGTCACTTTTCAAAGAGCTAGCACAAACCGTGTTTGATTTAGAGTTCCAAATACATGTATCCCTATAGGAGAAAACAGAGTGAAACCTCAAAATGAAACCGGTTACTGCCAACGAACGGTTTAACCTAGAAGAACGAAATTTGGCGAGCCAAGTGGGCTTGGTGTACTGATCATTTCCTGAAAGTATCATCAAGATTGGGTGAAAAATGGGTTGCTGAGATTTCAGGCAACTCGTAGTTTTTTGGAGCTTGGCAGGCCCTTTCCATGAAAGTGATTCTCGCCAGTCTCTGCTTAGGGCTACATCAACAGCAAACAAACCATAGAGATAGAACTTGAAACTGCTTTATTGTGTCAAGTTTCAAAGAGCTAGCACAAACCGTGTTTGATTTAGAGTTCCAAATACATGTATCCCTATAGGAGAAAACAGAGTGAAACCTCAGAATGAAACCGGTTACTGCCAACGAACGGTTTAACCTAGAAGAACGAATTTGGCGAGCCAAGTGGGCTTGGTGTACTGATCATTACCTGAAAGTATCATCAAGATTGGGTGAAAAACTGGTTGCTGAGATTTCAGGCAACTCGTAGTTTTTTGGAGCTTGGCAGGCCCTTTCCATGAAAGTGATTCTCGCCAGTCTCTGCTTAGGGCTACATCAACAGCAAACAAACCATAGAGATAGAACTTGAAACTGCTTTATTGTGTCAAGTTTCAAAGAACTAGCACAAACCGTGTTTGATTTCGAGTTCCAAATACATGTATCCCTATAGGAGAAACAGAGTGAAACCTCAGAATGAAACCGGTTACTGCCAACGAACGGTTTAACCTAGAAGAACGAAATTTGGCGAGCCAAGTGGGCTTGGTGTACTGATCATTACCTGAAAGTATCATGAAGATTGGGTGAAAAAGTGGTTGCTGAGATTTCAGGCAACTCGTAGTTTTTTGGAGCTTGGCAGGCCCTTTCCATGTAAGTGATTCTCGTCAGTCTCTGCTTAGGGCTACATCAACAGCAAACAAACCATAGAGATAGAACTTGAAACTGCTTTATTGTGTCAAGTTTCAAAGAGCTAGCACAAACCGTGTTTGATTTAGAGTTCCAAATACATGTATCCCTATAGGAGAAAACAGAGTGAAACCTCAGAATGAAACCGGTTACTGCCAACGAACGGTTTAACCTAGAAGAACGAAATTTGGCGAGCCAAGTGGGCTTGGTGTACTGATCATTACCTGAAAGTATCATCAAGATTGGGTGAAAAAGTGTTTGCTGAGATTTCAGGCAACTCGTAGTTTTTTGGAGCTTGGCAGGCCCTTTCCATGAAAGTGATTCTCGCCAGTCTCTGCTTAGGGCTACATCAACAGCAAACAAACCATAGAGATAGAACTTGAAACTGCTTTATTGTGTCAAGTTTCAAAGAGCTAGCACAAACCGTGTTTGATTTAGAGTTCCAAATACATGTATCCCTATAGGAGAAAACAGAGTGAAACCTCAGAATGAAACCGGTTACTGCCAACGAACGGTTTAACCTAGAAGAACGAAATTTGGCGAGCCAAGTGGGCTTGGTGTACTGATCATTACCTGAATGTATCATCAAGATTGGGTGAAAAAGTGGTTGCTGAGATTTCAGGCAACTCGTAGTTTTTTGGAGCTTGGCAGGCCCTTTCCATGTAAGTGATTCTCGCCAGTCTCTGCTTAGGGCTACATCAACAGCAAACAAACCATAGAGATAGAACTTGAAACTGCTTTATTGTGTCAAGTTTCAAAGAGCTAGCACAAACCGTGTTTGATTTAGAGTTCCAAATACATGTATCCCTATAGGAGAAAACAGAGTGAAACCTCAGAATGAAACCGGTTACTGCCAACGAACGGTTTAACCTAGAAGAACGAAATTTGGCGAGCCAAGTGGGCTTGGTGTACTGATCATTACCTGAAAGTATCATCAAGATTGGGTGAAAAACTGGGTTGCTGAGATTTCAGGCAACTCGTAGTTTTTTGGAGCTTGGCAGGCCCTTTCCATGAAAGTGATTCTCGCCAGTCTCTGCTTAGGGCTACATCAACATCAAACAAACCATAGAGATAGAACTTGAAACTGCTTTATTGTGTCAAGTTTCAAAGAGCTAGCACAAACCTTGTTTGATTTAGAGTTCCAAATACATGTATCCCTATAGGAGAAAACAGAGTAAAACCTCAAAATGAAACCGGTTACTGCCAACGAACGGTTTAACCTAGAAGAACGAAATTTGGCGAGCCAAGTGGGCTTGGTGTACTGATCATTACCTGAAAGTATCATCAAGATTCGGTGAAAAAGTGTTGCTGAGATTTCAGGCAACTCGTAGTTTTTGGAGCTTGGCAGGCCCTTTCCATGAAAGTGATTCTCGCCAGTCTCTGCTTAGGGCTACATCAACAGCAAACAAACCATAGAGATAGAACTTGAAACTGCTTTATTGTGTCAAGTTTCAAAGAGCTAGCACAAACCGTGTTTGATTTAGAGTTCCAAATACATGTATCCCTATAGGAGAAAACAGAGTGAAACCTCAGAATGAAACCGGTTACTGCCAACGAACGGTTTAACCTAGAAGAACGAAATTTGGCGAGCCAAGTGGGCTTGGTGTACTGATCATTACCTGAAAGTATCATCAAGATTGGGTGAAAAAGTGGTTGCTGAGATTTCAGGCAACTCGTAGTTTTTTGGAGCTTGGCAGGCCCTTTCCATGAAAGTGATTCTCGCCAGTCTCTGCTTACGGCTACATCAACAGCAAACAAACCATAGAGATAGAACTTGAAACTGCTTTATTGTGTCAAGTTTCAAAGAGCTAGCACAAACCGTGTTTGATTTAGAGTTCCAAATACATGTATCCCTATAGGAGAAAACAGAGTGAAACCTCAGAATGAAACCGGTTACTGCCAACGAACGGTTTAACCTAGAAGAATGAAATTTGGCGAGCCAAGTGGGCTTGGTGTACTGATCATTACCTGAAAGTATCATCAAGATTGGGTGAAAAACTGGTTGCTGAGATTTCAGGCAACTCGTAGTTTTTTGGAGCTTGGCAGGCCCTTTCCATGAAAGTGATTCTCGCCAGTCTCTGCTTAGGGCTACATCAACAGCAAACAAACCATAGAGATAGAACTTGAAACTGCTTTATTGTGTCAAGTTGCAAAGAGCTAGCACAAACCGTGTTTGATTTAGAGTTCCAAATACATGTATCCCTATAGGAGAAAACAGAGTGAAACCTCAAAATGAAACCGGTTACTGCCAACGAACGGTTTAACCTAGAAGAACGAAATTTGGCGAGCCAAGTGGGCTTGGTGTACTGATCATTACCTGAAAGTATCATCAAGATTGGGTGAAAAAGTGTTTGCTGAGATTTCAGGCAACTCGTAGTTTTTTGGAGCTTGGCAGGCCCTTTCCATGAAAGTGATTCTCGCCAGTCTCTGCTTAGGGCTACATCAACAGCAAACAAACCATAGAGATAGAACTTGAAACTGCTTTATTGTGTCAAGTTTCAAAGAGCTAGCACAAACCGTGTTTGATTTAGAGTTCCAAATACATGTATCCCTATAGGAGAAAACAGAGTGGAAACCTCAAAATGAAACCGGTTACTGCCAACGAACGGTTTAACCTAGAAGAACGAAATTTGGCGAGCAAAGTGGGCTTGGTGTCCTGATCATTACCTGAAAGTATCATTAAGATTGGGTGAAAAGTGTTTGCTGAGATTTCAGGCAACTCGTAGTTTTTTGGAGCTTGGCAGGCCCTTTCCATGAAAGTGATTCTCGCCAGTCTCTGCTTAGGGCTACATCAACAGCAAACAACCCATAGAGATAGAACTTGAAACTGCTTTATTGTGTCAAGTTTCAAAGAGCTAGCACAAACCGTGTTTGATTTAGAGTTCCAAATACATGTATCCCTATAGGAGAAAACAGAGTGAAACCTCAAAATGAAACCGGTTACTGCCAACGAACGGTTTAACCTAGAAGAACGAAATTTGGCGAGCCAAGTGGGCTTGGTGTACTGATCATTACCTGAAAGTATCATCAAGATTGGGTGAAAAAGTGGTTGCTGAGATTTCAGGCAACTCGTAGTTTTTTGGAGCTTGGCAGGCCCTTTCCATGAAAGTGATTCTCGCCAGTCTCTGCTTAGGGCTACATCAACAGCAAACAAACCATAGAGATAGAACTTGAAACTGCTTTATTGTGTCAAGTTTCAAAGAGCTAGCACAAACCGTGTTTGATTTAGAGTTCCAAATACATGTATCCCTATAGGAGAAAACAGAGTGAAACCTCAGAATGAAACCGGTTACTGCCAACGAACGGTTTAACCTAGAAGAACGAAATTTGGCGAGCCAAGTGGGCTTGGTGTACTGATCATTACCTGAAAGTATCATCAAGATTGGGTGAAAAAGTGTTGCTGAGATTTCAGCAACTCGTAGTTTTTTGGAGCTTGGCAGGCCCTTTCCATGAAAGTGATTCTCGCCAGTCTCTGCTTAGGGCTACATCAACAGCAACAAACCATAGAGATAGAACTTGAAACTGCTTTATTGTGTCAAGTTTCAAAGAGCTAGCACAAACCGTGTTTGATTTAGAGTTCCAAATACATGTATCCCTATAGGAGAAAACAGAGTGAAACCTCAAAATGAAACCGGTTACTGCCAACGAACGGTTTAACCTAGAAGAACGAAATTTGGCGAGCCAAGTGGGCTTGGTGTACTGATCATTACCTGAAAGTATCATCAAGATTGGGTGAAAAAGTGTTTGCTGAGATTTCAGGCAACTCGTAGTTTTTTGGAGCTTGGCAGGCCCTTTCCATGAAAGTGATTCTCGCCAGTCTCTGCTTAGGGCTACATCAACAGCAAACAAACATAGAGATAGAACTTGAAACTGCTTTATTGTGTCAAGTTTCAAAGAGCTAGCACAAACCGTGTTTGATTTAGAGTTCCAAATACATGTATCCCTATAGGAGAAAACAGAGTGAAACCTCAAAATGAAACCGGTTACTGCCAACGAACGGTTTAACCTAGAAGAACGAAATTTGGCGAGCCAAGTGGGCTTGGTGTACTGATCATTACCTGAAAGTATCATCAAGATTGGGTGAAAAAGTGGTTGCTGAGATTTCAGGCAACTCGTAGTTTTTTGGAGCTTGGCAGGCCCTTTCCATGAAAGTGATTCTCGCCAGTCTCTGCTTAGGGCTACATCAACAGCAAACAAACCATAGAGATAGAACTTGAAACTGCTTTATTGTGTCAAGTTTCAAAGAGCTAGCACAAAACCGTGTTTGATTTAGAGTTCCAAATACATGTATCCCTATAGGAGAAAACAGAGTGAAACCTCAAAATGAAACCGGTTACTGCCAACGAACGGTTTAACCTAGAAGAACGAAATTTGGCGAGCCAAGTGGGCTTGGTGTACTGATCATTACCTGAAAGTATCATCAAGATTGGGTGAAAAAGCTGGTTGCTGAGATTTCAGGCAACTCGTAGTTTTTTGGAGCTTGGCAGGCCCTTTCCATGAAAGTGATTCTCGCCAGTCTCTGCTTAGGGCTACATCAACAGCAAACAAACCATAGAGATAGAACTTGAAACTGCTTTATTGTGTCAAGTTTCAAAGAGCTAGCACAAACCGTGTTTGATTTAGAGTTCCAAATACATGTATCCCTATAGGAGAAAACAGAGTGAAACCTCAAAATGAAACCGGTTACTGCCAACGAACGGTTTAACCTAGAAGAACGAAATTTGGCGAGCCAAGTGGGCTTGGTGTACTGATCATTACCTGAAAGTATCATCAAGATTGGGTGAAAAAGTGGTTGCTGAGATTTCAGGCAACTCGTAGTTTTTTGGAGCTTGGCAGGCCCTTTCCATGAAAGTGATTCTCGCCAGTCTCTGCTTAGGGCTACATCAACAGCAAACAAACCATAGAGATAGAACTTGAAACTGCTTTATTGTGTCAAGTTTCAAAGAGCTAGCACAAACCGTGTTTGATTTAGAGTTCCAAATACATGTATCCCTATAGGAGAAAACAGAGTGAAACCTCAAAATGAAACCGGTTACTGCCAACGAACGGTTTAACCTAGAAGAACGAAATTTGGCGAGCCAAGTGGGCTTGGTGTACTGATCATTACCTGAAAGTATCATTAAGATTGGGTGAAAAACTGGTTGCTGAGATTTCAGGCAACTCGTGGTTTTTTGGAGCTTGGCAGGCCCTTTCCATGAAAGTGATTCTCGCCAGTCTCTGCTTAGGGCTACATCAACAGCAAACAAAGCATAGAGATAGAACTTGAAACTGCTTTATTGTGTCAAGTTTCAAAGAGCTAGCACAAACCGTGTTTGATTTAGAGTTCCAAATACATGTATCCCTATAGGAGAAAACAGAGTGAAACCTCAAAAATGAAACCGGTTACTGCCAACGAACGGTTTCACCTAGAAGAACGAAATTTGGCGAGCCAAGTGGGCTTGGTGTACTGATCATTACCTGAAAGTATCATCAAGATTGGGTGAAAAACTGGTTGCTGAGATTTCAGGCAACTCGTTTTTTGGAGCTTGGCAGGCCCTTTCCATGAAAGTGGTTCTCGCCAGTCTCTGCTTAGGGCTACATCAACAGCAAACAAACCATAGAGACAGAACTTGAAACTGCTTTATTGTGTCAAGTTTCAAAGAGCTAGCACAAACCGTGTTTGATTTAGAGTTCCAAATACATGTATCCCTATAGGAGAAAACAGAGTGAAACCTCAGAATGAAACCGGTTACTGCCAACGAACGGTTTCACCTAGAAGAACGAAATTTGGCGAGCCAAGTGGGCTTGGTGTACTGATCATTACCTGAAGTATCATCAAGATTGGGTGAAAAAGTGGTTGCTGAGATTTCAGGCAACTCGTAGTTTTTTGGAGCTTGGCAGGCCCTTTCCATGAAGTGATTCTCGCCAGTCTCTGCTTAGGGCTACATCAACAGCAAACAAACCATAGAGATAGAACTTGAAACTGCTTTATTGTGTCAAGTTTCAAAGAGCTAGCACAAACCGTGTTTGATTTAGAGTTCCAAATACATGTATCCCTATAGGAGAAAACAGAGTGGAAACCTCAAAATGAAACCGGTTACTGCCAACGAACGGTTTAACCTAGAAGAACGAAATTTGGCGAGCCAAGTGGGCTTGGTGTACTGATCATTACCTGAAAGTATCATCAAGATTGGGTGAAAAGTGGTTGCTGAGATTTCAGGCAACTCGTAGTTTTTTGGAGCTTGGCAGGCCCTTTCCATGAAAGTGATTCTCGCCAGTCTCTGCTTAGGGCTACATCAACAGCAAACAAACCATAGAGATAGAACTTGAAACTGCTTTATTGTGTCAAGTTTCAAAGAGCTAGCACAAACCGTGTTTGATTTAGAGTTCCAAATACATGTATCCCTATAGGAGAAAACAGAGTGAAACCTCAGAATGAAACCGGTTACTGCCAACGAACGGTTTAACCTAGAAGAACGAAATTTGGCGAGCCAAGTGGGCTTGGTGTACTGATCATTACCTGAAAGTATCATCAAGATTGGGTGAAAAAGTGGTTGCTGAGATTTCAGGCAACTCGTAGTTTTTTGGAGCTTGGCAGGCCCTTTCCATGAAAGTGATTCTCGCCAGTCTCTGCTTAGGGCTACATCAACAGCAAACAAACCATAGAGATAGAACTTGAAACTGCTTTATTGTGTCAAGTTTCAAAGAGCTAGCACAAACCGTGTTTGATTTAGAGTTCCAAATACATGTATCCCTATAGGAGAAAACAGAGTGAAACCTCAAAATGAAACCGGTTACTGCCAACGAACGGTTTAACCTAGAAGAACGAAATTTGGCGAGCCAAGTGGGCTTGGTGTACTGATCATTACCTGAAAGTATCATCAAGATTGGGTGAAAAAGTGTTTGCTGAGATTTCAGGCAACTCGTAGTTTTTTGGAGCTTGGCAGGCCCTTTCCATGAAAGTGATTCTCGCCAGTCTCTGCTTAGGGCTACATCAACAGCAAACAAACCATAGAGATAGAACTTGAAACTGCTTTATTGTGTCAAGTTTCAAAGAGCTAGCACAAACCGTGTTTGATTTAGAGTTCCAAATACATGTATCCCTATAGGAGAAAACAGAGTGAAACCTCAGAATGAAACCGGTTACTGCCAACGAACGGTTTAACCTAGAAGAACGAAATTTGGCGAGCCAAGTGGGCTTGGTGTACTGATCATTACCTGAAAGTATCATCAAGATTGGGTGAAAAAGTGTTTGCTGAGATTTCAGGCAACTCGTAGTTTTTTGGAGCTTGGCAGGCCCTTTCCATGAAAGTGATTCTCGCCAGTCTCTGCTTAGGGCTACATCAACAGCAAACAAACCATAGAGATAGAACTTGAAACTGCTTTATTGTGTCAAGTTTCAAAGAGCTAGCACAAACCGTGTTTGATTTAGAGTTCCAAATACATGTATCCCTATAGGAGAAAACAGAGTGAAACCTCAAAATGAAACCGGTTAATGCCAACGAACGGTTTAACCTAGAAGAACGAAATTTGGCGAGCCAAGTGGGCTTGGTGTACTGATCATTACCTGAAAGTATCATCAAGATTGGGTGAAAAAGTGGTTGCTGAGATTTCAGGCAACTCGTTGTTTTTTGGAGCTTGGCAGGCCCTTTCCATGAAAGTGGTTCTCGCCAGTCTCTGATTAGGGCTACATCAACAGCAAACAAACCATAGAGATAGAACTTGAAACTGCTTTATTGTGTCAAGTTTCAAAGAGCTAGCACAAACCGTGTTTGATTTAGAGTTCCAAATACATGTATCCCTATAGGAGAAAACAGAGTGAAACCTCAAAATGAAACCGGTTACTGCCAACGAACGGTTTAACCTAGAAGAACGAAATTTGGCGAGCCAAGTGGGCTTGGTGTACTGATCATTACCTGAAAGTATCATCAAGATTGGGTGAAAAAGTGGTTGCTGAGATTTCAGGCAACTCGTTGTTTTTTGGAGCTTGGCAGGCCCTTTCCATGAAAGTGGTTCTCGCCAGTCTCTGATTAGGGCTACATCAACAGCAAACAAACCATAGAGACAGAACTTGAAACTGCTTTATTGTGTCAAGTTTCAAAGAGCTAGCACAAACCGTGTTTGATTTAGAGTTCCAAATACATGTATCCCTATAGGAGAAAACAGAGTGAAACCTCAGAATGAAACCGGTTACTGCCAACGAACGGTTTAACCTAGAAGAACGAAATTTGGCGAGCCAAGTGGGCTTGGTGTACTGATCATTACCTGGAAAGTATCATCAAGATTGGGTGAAAAAGTGGTTGCTGAGATTTCAGGCAACTCGTAGTTTTTTGGAGCTTGGCAGGCCCTTTCCATGAAAGTGATTCTCGCCAGTCTCTGCTTAGGGCTACATCAACAGCAAACAAACCATAGAGATAGAACTTGAAACTGCTTTATTGTGTCAAGTTTCAAAGAGCTAGCACAAACCGTGTTTGATTTAGAGTTCCAAATACATGTATCCCTATAGGAGAAAACAGAGTGAAACCTCAAGAATGAAACCGGTTACTGCCAACGAACGGTTTAACCTAGAAGAACGAAATTTGGCGAGCCAAGTGGGCTTGGTGTACTGATCATTACCTGAAAGTATCATCAAGATTGGGTGAAAAAGTGGTTGCTGAGATTTCAGGCACCTCGTAGTTTTTTGGAGCTTGGCAGGCCCTTTCCATGAAAGTGATTCTCGCCAGTCTCTGCTTAGGGCTACATCAACAGCAAAGAAACCATAGAGATAGAACTTGAAACTGCTTTATTGTGTCAAGTTTCAAAGAGCTAGCACAAACCGTGTTTGATTTAGAGTTCCAAATACATGTATCCCTATAGGAGAAAACAGAGTGAAACCTCAGAATGAAACCGGTTACTGCCAACGAACGGTTTAACCTAGAAGAACGAAATTTGGCGAGCCAAGTGGGCTTGGTGTACTGATCATTACCTGAAAGTATCATCAAGATTGGGTGAAAAAGTGGTTGCTGAGATTTCAGGCAACTCGTAGTTTTTTGGAGCTTGGCAGGCCCTTTCCATGAAAGTGGTTCTCGCCAGTCTCTGCTTAGGGCTACATCAACAGCAAACAAACCATAGAGACAGACTTGAAACTGCTTTATTGTGTCAAGTTTCAAAGAGCTAGCACAAACCGTGTTTGATTTAGAGTTCCAAATACATGTATCCCTATAGGAGAAAACAGAGTGAAACCTCAGAATGAAACCGGTTACTGCCAACGAACGGTTTAACCTAGAAGAACGAAATTTGGCGAGCCAAGTGGGCTTGGTGTACTGATCATTACCTGAAAGTATCATCAAGATTGGGTGAAAAACTGGTTGCTGAGATTTCAGGCAACTCGTAGTTTTTTGGAGCTTGGCAGGCCCTTTCCATGAAAGTGATTCTCGCCAGTCTCTGCTTAGGGCTACATCAACAGCAAACAAACCATAGAGATAGAACTTGAAACTGCTTTATTGTGTCAAGTTTCAAAGAGCTAGCACAAACCGTGTTTGATTTAGAGTTCCAAATACATGTATCCCTATAGGAGAAAACAGAGTGAAACCTCAAAATGAAACCGGTTACTGCCAACGAACGGTTTAACCTAGAAGAACGAAATTTGGCGAGCCAAGTGGGCTTGGTGTACTGATCATTACCTGAAAGTATCATCAAGATTGGGTGAAAAAGTGGTTGCTGAGATTTCAGGCAACTCGTAGTTTTTTGGAGCTTGGCAGGCCCTTTCCATGAAAGTGATTCTCGCCAGTCTCTGCTTAGGGCTACATCAACAGCAAACAAACCATAGAGATAGAACTTGAAACTGCTTTATTGTGTCAAGTTTCAAAGAGCTAGCACAAACCGTGTTTGATTTAGAGTTCCAAATACATGTATCCCTATAGGAGAAAACAGAGTGAAACCTCAAAATGAAACCGGTTACTGCCAACGAACGGTTTAACCTAGAAGAACGAAATTTGGCGAGCCAAGTGGGCTTGGTGTACTGATCATTACCTGAAAGTATCATCAAGATTGGGTGAAAAACTGGTTGCTGAGATTTCAGGCAACTCGTAGTTTTTTGGAGCTTGGCAGGCCCTTTCCATGAAAGTAATTCTCGCCAGTCTCTGCTTAGGGCTACATCAACAGCAAACAAACCATAGAGATAGAACTTGAAACTGCTTTATTGTGTCAAGTTTCAAAGAGCTAGCACAAACCCTGTTTGATTTAGAGTTCCAAATACATGTATCCCTATAGGAGAAAACAGAGTGAAACCTCAGAATGAAACCGGTTACTGCCAACGAACGGTTTAACCTAGAAGAACGAAATTTGGCGAGCCAAGTGGGCTTGGTGTACTGATCATTACCTGAAAGTATCATCAAGATTGGGTGAAAAAGTGGTTGCTGAGATTTCAGGCAACTCGTAGTTTTTTGGAGCTTGGCAGGCCCTTTCCATGAAAGTGGTTCTCGCCAGTCTCTGCTTAGGGCTACATCAACAGCAAACAAACCATAGAAACAGAACTTGAAATTGCTTTATTGTGTCAAGTTTCAAAGAGCTAGCACAAACCGTGTTTGATTTAGAGTTCCAAATACATGTATCCCTATAGGAGAAAACAGAGTGAAACCTCAGAATGAAACCGGTTACTGCCAACGAACGGTTTAACCTAGAAGAACGAAATTTGGCGAGCCAAGTGGGCTTGGTGTACTGATCATTACCTGAAAGTATCATCAAGATTGGGTTAAAAAGTGGTTGCTGAGATTTCAGGCAACTCGTAGTTTTTTGGAGCTTGGCAGGCCCTTTCCATGAAAGTGATTCTCGCCAGTCTCTGCTTAGGGCTACATCAACAGCAAACAAACCATAGAGATAGAACTTGAAACTGCTTTATTGTGTCAAGTTTCAAAGAGCTACCACAAACCGTGTTTGATTTAGAGTTCCAAATACATGTATCCCTATAGGAGAAAACAGAGTGAAACCTCAAAATGAAAACGGTTACTGCCAACGAACGGTTTAACCTAGAAGAACGAAATTTGGCGAGCCAAGTGGGCTTGGTGTACTGATCATTACCTGAAAGTATCATCAAGATTGGGTGAAAAAGTGTTTGCTGAGATTTCAGGCAACTCGTAGTTTTTTGGAGCTTGGCAGGCCCTTTCCATGAAAGTGATTCTCGCCAGTCTCTGCTTAGGGCTACATCAACAGCAAACAAACCATAGAGACAGAACTTGAAACTGCTTTATTGTGTCAAGTTTCAAAGAGCTAGCACAAACCGTGTTTGATTTAGAGTTCCAAATACATGTATCCCTATAGGAGAAAACAGAGTGAAACCTCAAAATGAAACCGGTTACTGCCAACGAACGGTTTAACCTAGAAGAACGAAATTTGGCGAGCCAAGTGGGCTTGGTGTACTGATCATTAACCTGAAAGTATCATCAAGATTGGGTGAAAAACTGGTTGCTGAGATTTCAGGCAACTCGTAGTTTTTTGGAGCTTGGCAGGCCCTTTCCATGAAAGTGATTCTCGCCAGTCTCTGCTTAGGGCTACATCAACAGCAAACAAACCATAGAGACAGAACTTGAAACTGCTTTATTGTGTCAAGTTTCAAAGAGCTAGCACAAACCGTGTTTTGATTTAGAGTTCCAAATACATGTATCCCTATAGGAGAAAACAGAGTGAAACCTCAGAAAGAAACCGGTTACTGCCAACGAACGGTTTAACCTAGAAGAACGAAATTTGGCGAGCCAAGT
>NW_027522197.1:0-27976 GCF_052094955.1 Ictidomys tridecemlineatus | reverse complement strand
AGGAAAGGGGTTGCCAAGCTTAAAAAAAACTATGAGTTGCCTGAAAATCTCAGCAAACATTTTTCACCCAATCTTGATGATTCTTTCAGGTAATGATCAGTACACCAAAACCACTTGGCTCACCAAATTTCGTTATTCTAGGTTAAACCGTTCGTTTGCAGTAACCATTTTCATTTTTAGGTTTCACTCTGTTTTCTCCTATAGGGATACATGTATTTGGAACTCTAAATCAAACACGGTTTGTGCTAGCTCTTTGAAACATGACACAATAAAGCATTTCCAGTTCTATCTCCATGCTTTGTTTGCTGTTGATGTAGCCCTATGCAGAGACTGGCGAAAATCCCTTTCATGGAAAGTGGTTGCCAAGCTTAAAAAAAAACTACGAGTTGCCTGAAATCTCAGCAAACATATTTTCACCCAATCTTGATGATTCTTTCAGGTAATGATCAGTACACCAAAACCACTTGGCTCGCAAATTTCGTTCTTCTAGGTTAAACCGTTCGTTTGCAGTAACCGTTTTCATTTTTAGGTTTCACTCTGTTTTCTCCTATAGGGATACATGTATTTGGAACTCTAAATCAAACACGGTTTGTGCTACCACTTTGAAACTTGACACAATAAAGCAGTTCCAAGTTCTATCTCTATGCTTTGTTTGCTGTTGATGTAGCCCTAAGCAGAGACTGGCGAAAAATCCCTTTCATGGAAAGGGTTTGCCAAGCTTCCAGAAAACTACGAGTTGCCTGAATTCTCAGCAAACATTTTTTCACCCAATCTTGATGATTCTTTCAGGTAATGATCAGTACACCAAAACCACTTGGCTCACCAAATTTCGTTCTTCTAGGTTAAACCGTTCGTTTGCAGTAACCGTTTTCATTTTAGGTTTCACTCTGTTTTCTCCTATAGGGATACATGTATTTGGAACTCTAAATCAAACACGGTTTGTGCTAGCTCTTTGAAACTTGACACAATAAAGCAGTTTCAACTTCTATCGCTATGCTTTGTTTGCTGTTGATGTAGCCCTAAGCAGAGACTGGCGAAAATCACTTTCATGGAAAGGGGTTGCCAAGCTTCCAAAAACTACGAGTTTCCTGAAATCTCAGCAAACATTTTTTCACCCAATCTTGATGATTCTTTCAGGTAATGATCAGTACACCAAAACCACTTGGCTCACCAAATTTCGTTCTTCTAGGTTTAAACCGTTCGTTTGCAGTAACCGTTTTCATTTTTAGGTTTCACTCTGTTTTCTCCTATAGGGATACATGTATTTGGAACTCTAAATCAAACACGGTTTGTGCTAGCTCTTTGAAACTTGACACAATAAAGCAGTTTCAAGTTCTATCTCTATGGTTTGTTTGCTGTTGATGTAGCCCTAAGCAGAGACTGGCGAAAATCACTTTCATGAAAGGGGTTGCCAAGCTTCCAAAAAACTACGAGTTGCCTGAAATCTCAGCAAACATTTTTTCACCCAATCTTGATGATTCTTTCAGGTAATGATCAGTACACCAAAATCACTTGGCTCACCAAAGTTCGTTCTTCTAGGTTAAACCGTTCGTTTACAGTAACCGTTTTCATTTTTAGGTTTCACTCTGTTTTCTCATATAGGAATACATGTATTTGGAACTCTAAATCAAACACGGTTTGTGCTAGCTCTTTGAAACTTGACACAATAAAGCAGTTTCAAGTTCTATCTCTATGCTTTGTTTGCTGTTGATGTAGCCCTAAGCAGAGACTGGCGAAAAATCCCGTTCATGGAAAGGGGTTGCCAAGCTTCCAAAAAACTACGAGTTTCCTGAAATATCAGCAAACATTTTTTCACCCAATCTTGATGATTCTTTCAGGTAATGATCAGTACACCAAAATCACTTGGCTCACCAAAGTTCGTTCTTCTAGGTTAAACCGTTCGTTTACAGTAACCGTTTTCATTTTTAGGTTTCACTCTGTTTTCTCATATAGGAATACATGTATTTGGAACTCTAAATCAAACACGGTTTGTGCTAGCTCTTTGAAACTTGACACAATAAAGCAGTTTCAAGTTCTATCTCTATGCTTTGTTTGCTGTTGATGTAGCCCTAAGCAGAGACTGGCGAAAATCACTTTCAAGGAAAGGGGTTGCCAAGCTTAAAAACACTACGAGTTGCCTGAAATCTCAGCAAACATTTTTTCACCCAATCTTGATGATTCTTTCAGGTAATGATCAGTACAGCAAAACCACTTGGCTCACCAAATTTCGTTCTTCTAGGTTAAACCGTTCATTTGCAGTAACCGTTTTCATTTTTAGGTTTCACTCTGTTTTCTCCTATAGGGATACAATGTATTTGGAACTCTAAATCAAACACGGTTTGTGCTAGCTCTTTGAAACTTGACACAATAAAGCAGTATCAAGTTCTATCTCTATGCTTTGTTTGCTGTTGATGTAGCCCTAAGCAGAGACTGGCGAAATCACTTTCATGGAAATGGGTTGCCAAGCTTCCAAAAACTACGAGTTTCCTGAAATCTCAGCAAACATATTTTCACCCAATCTTGATGATTCTTTCAGGTAATGATCAGTACACCAAAACCACTTGGCTCAAAAAATTTCGTTCTTCTAGGTTAAACCGTTCGTTTGCAGTAACCGTTTTCATTTTTAGGTTTCACTCTGTTTTCTCCTATGGATACATGTATTTGGAACTCTAAATCAAACTCGGTTTGTGCTAGCTCTTTGAAACTTGACACAATAAAGCAGTTTCAAGTTCTATCTCTATGGTTTGTTTGCTGTTGATGTAGCCCTAAGCAGAGACTGGCGAAAATCACTTTCATGGAAAGGGGTTGCCAAGCTTCCAAAAAACTACGAGTTGCCTGAAATCTCAGCAAACATTTTTTCACCCAATCTTGATGATTCTTTCAGGTAATGATCAGTACACCAAAATCACTTGGCTCACCAATGTTCGTTCTTCTAGGTTAAACCGTTCGTTTACAGTAACCGTTTTCATTTTTAGGTTTCACTCTGTTTTCTCATATAGGAATACATGTATTTGGAACTCTAAATCAAACACGGTTTGTGCTAGCTCTTTTAAACTTGACACAATAAAGCAGTTTCAAGTTCTATCTCTATGCTTTGTTTGCTGTTGATGTAGCCCTAAGCAGAGACTGGCGAAAATCCCTTTCATGGAAAGGGTTTGCCAAGCTTCCAGAAAACTACGAGTTGCCTGAAATCTCAACAAACATTTTTTCACCCAATCTTGATGATTCTTTCAGGTAATTATGAGTACACCAAAACCACTTGGCTAACCAAATTTCGTTCTTCTAGGTTAAACCGTTCGTTTACAGTAACCGTTTTAATTTTTAGGTTTCACTCTGTTTTCTCCTATAGGGATACATGTATTTGGAACTCTAAATCAAACACGGTTTGTGCTAGCTCTTTGAAACTTGACACAATAAAGCAGTTTCAAGTTCTATCTCTATGCTTTGTTTGCTGTTGATGTAGCCCTAAGCAGAGACTGGCGAAAATCCCTTTCATGGAAAGGGTTTGCCAAGCTTCCAAAGAACTACGAGTTGCCTGAAATCTCAGCAAACATTTTTTCACCCAATCTCGATGATTCTTTCAGGTAATGATCAGTACACCAAAACCACTTGGCTCACCAAATTTCTTTCTTCTAGGTTAAACCGTTCGTTTGCAGTAACCGTTTTCATTTTTAGGTTTCACTCTGTTTTCTCCTATACGGATATATGTATTTGGAACTCTAAATCAAACACATTTTGAGCTAGCTCTTTGAAACTTGACACAATAAAGCAGTTTCAAGTTCTATCTCTATGCTTTGTTTGCTGTTGATGTAGCCCTAAGCAGAGACTGGCGAAAATCCCTATCATGGAAAGGGGTTGCCAAGCTTCCAAAAAACTACGAGTTGCCTGAAATCTCAGCAAACATTTTTTCACCCAATCTTGATGATTCTTTCAGGTAATGATCAGTACACCAAAACCACTTGGCTCACCAAATTTCGTTCTTCTAGGTTAAACCGTTCTTTTGCAGTAACCGTTTTCATTTTTAGGTTTCACTCTGTTTTCTCCTATAGGGATACATGTATTTGGAACTCTAAATCAAACACGGTTTGTGCTAGCTCTTTGAAACTTGACACAATAAAGCAGTTTCAAGTTCTATCTCTATGGTTTGTTTGCTGTTGATGTAGCCCTAAGCAGAGACTGGCGAAAATCACTTTCATGGAAAGGGGTTGCCAAGCTTCCAAAAAACTACGAGTTGCCTGAAATCTCAGCAAACATTTTTTCACCCAATCTTGATGATTCTTTCAGGTAATGATCAGTACACCAAAACCACTTGGCTCACCAAATTTCGTTCTTCTAGGTTAAACCGTTCGTTTGCAGTAACCGTTTTCATTTTTAGGTTTCACTCTGTTTTCTCCTATAGGGATACATGTATTTGGAACTCTAAATCAAACACGGTTTGTGCTAGCTCTTTGAAACTTGACACAATAAAGCAGTTTCAAGTTCTATCTCTATGCTTTGTTTGCTGTTGATGTAGCCCTAAGGAGAGACCGGCGAAAATCCCTTTCATGGAAAGGGTTTGCCAACTTCCAAAAAACTACAAGTTGCCTGAAATCTCAGCAAATATTTTTTCACCCAATCTTGATGATTCTTTCAGGTAATGATCAGTACACCAAAACCACTTGGCTCACCAAAGTTCGTTCTTCTAGGTTATACCGTTCGTTTACAGTAACCGTTTTCATTTTTAGGTTTCACTCTGTTTTCTCATATTGGAATACATGTATTTGGAACTCTAAATCAAACACGGTTTGTGCTAGCTCTTTGAAACTTGACACAATAAAGCAGTTTCAAGTTCTATCTCTATGCTTTGTTTGCTGTTGATTTAGCCCTAAGCAGAGACTGGCGAAAATCACTTTCAAGGAAAGGGGTTGCCAAGCTTCCAAAAAACTAGGAGTTGCCTGAAATCTCAGCAAACATTTTTTCACCCAATCTTGATGATTCTTTCAGGTAATGATCAGTACACCAAAACCACTTGGCTCACCAAATTTCGTTATTCTAGGTTAAACCGTTCGTTTGCAGTAACCATTTTCATTTTTAGGTTTCACTCTGTTTTCTCCTATAGGGATACATGTATTTGGAACTCTAAATCAAACACGGTTTGTGCTAGCTCTTTGAAACATGACACAATAAAGCATTTTCCAGTTCTATCTCCATGCTTTGTTTGCTGTTGATGTAGCCCTATGCAGAGACTGGCGAAAATCCCTTTCATGGAAAGTGGTTGCCAAGCTTAAAAAAAACTACGAGTTGCCTGAAATCTCAGCAAACATATTTTCACCCAATCTTGATGATTCTTTCAGGTAATGATCAGTACACCAAAACCACTTGGCTCACCAAATTTCGTTCTTCTAGGTTAAACCGTTCGTTTGCAGTAACCGTTTTCATTTTTAGGTTTCACTCTGTTTTCTCCTATAGGGATACATGTATTTGGAACTCTAAATCAAACACGGTTTGTGCTAGCACTTTGAAACTTGACACAATAAAGCAGTTCCAAGTTCTATCTCTATGCTTTGTTTGCTGTTGATGTAGCCCTAAGCAGAGACTGGCGAAAATCCCTTTCATGGAAAGGGTTTGCCAAGCTTCCAGAAAACTACGAGTTGCCTGAATTCTCAGCAAACATTTTTTCACCCAATCTTGATGATTCTTTCAGGTAATGATCAGTACACCAAAACCACTTGGCTCACCAAATTTCGTTCTTCTAGGTTAAACCGTTCGTTTGCAGTAACCGTTTTCATTTTTAGGTTTCACTCTGTTTTCTCCTATAGGGATACATGTATTTGGAACTCTAAATCAAACACGGTTTGTGCTAGCTCTTTGAAACTTGACACAATAAAGCAGTTTCAACTTCTATCGCTATGCTTTGTTTGCTGTTGATGTAGCCCTAAGCAGAGACTGGCGAAAATCACTTTCATGGAAAGGGGTTGCCAAGCTTCTAAAAAACTACGAGTTGCCTGAAATCTCAGCAAACATTTTTTCACCCAATCTTGATGATTCTTTCAGGTAATGATCAGTACACCAAAACCACTTGGCTCACCAAATTTCGTTCTTCTAGGTTAAACCGTTCGTTTGCAGTAACCGTTTTCATTTTTAGGTTTCACTCTGTTTTCTCCTATAGGGATACATGTATTTGGAACTCTAAATCAAACACGGTTTGTGCTAGCTCTTTGAAACTTGACACAATAAAGCAGTTTCAAGTTCTATCTCTATGGTTTGTTTGCTGTTGATGTAGCCCTAAGCAGAGACTGGCGAAAATCACTTTCATGGAAAGGGGTTGCCAAGCTTCCAAAAAACTACGAGTTGCCTGAAATCTCAGCAAACATTTTTTCACCCAATCTTGATGATTCTTTCAGGTAATGATCAGTACACCAAAATCACTTGGCTCACCAAAGTTCGTTCTTCTAGGTTAAACCGTTCGTTTACAGTAACCGTTTTCATTTTTAGGTTTCACTCTGTTTTCTCATATAGGAATACATGTATTTGGAACTCTAAATCAAACACGGTTTGTGCTAGCTCTTTGAAACTTGACACAATAAAGCAGTTTCAAGTTCTATCTCTATGCTTTGTTTGCTGTTGATGTAGCCCTAAGCAGAGACTGGCGAAAAATCCCGTTCATGGAAAGGGGTTGCCAAGCTTCCAAAAAACTACGAGTTTCCTGAAATATCAGCAAACATTTTTTCACCCAATCTTGATGATTCTTTCAGGTAATGATCAGTACACCAAAATCACTTGGCTCACCAAAGTTCGTTCTTCTAGGTTAAACCGTTCGTTTACAGTAACCGTTTTCATTTTTAGGTTTCACTCTGTTTTCTCATATAGGAATACATGTATTTGGAACTCTAAATCAAACACGGTTTGTGCTAGCTCTTTGAAACTTGACACAATAAAGCAGTTTCAAGTTCTATCTCTATGCTTTGTTTGCTGTTGATGTAGCCCTAAGCAGAGACTGGCGAAAATCACTTTCAAGGAAAGGGGTTGCCAAGCTTAAAAAAACTACGAGTTGCCTGAAATCTCAGCAAATATTTTTTCACCCAATCTTGATGATTCTTTCAGGTAATGATCAGTACACCAAAACCACTTGGCTCACCAAATTTCGTTCTTCTAGGTTAAACCGTTCATTTGCAGTAACCGTTTTCATTTTTAGGTTTCACTCTGTTTTCTCCTATAGGGATACATGTATTTGGAACTCTAAATCAAACACGGTTTGTGCTAGCTCTTTGAAACTTGACACAATAAAGCAGTATCAAGTTCTATCTCTATGCTTTGTTTGCTGTTGATGTAGCCCTAAGCAGAGACTGGCGAAAATCACTTTCATGGAAATGGGTTGCCAAGCTTCCAAAAAACTACGAGTTTCCTGAAATCTCAGCAAACATATTTTCACCCAATCTTGATGATTCTTTCAGGTAATGATCAGTACACCAAAACCACTTGGCTCAAAAAATTTCGTTCTTCTAGGTTAAACCGTTCGTTTGCAGTAACCGTTTTCATTTTTAGGTTTCACTCTGTTTTCTCCTATAGGGATACATGTATTTGGAACTCTAAATCAAACTCGGTTTGTGCTAGCTCTTTGAAACTTGACACAATAAAGCAGTTTCAAGTTCTATCTCTATGGTTTGTTTGCTGTTGATGTAGCCCTAAGCAGAGACTGGCGAAAATCACTTTCATGGAAAGGGGTTGCCAAGCTTCCAAAAAACTACGAGTTGCCTGAAATCTCAGCAAACATTTTTTCACCCAATCTTGATGATTCTTTCAGGTAATGATCAGTACACCAAAATCACTTGGCTCACCAATGTTCGTTCTTCTAGGTTAAACCGTTCGTTTACAGTAACCGTTTTCATTTTTAGGTTTCACTCTGTTTTCTCATATAGGAATACATGTATTTGGAACTCTAAATCAAACACGGTTTGTGCTAGCTCTTTTAAACTTGACACAATAAAGCAGTTTCAAGTTCTATCTCTATGCTTTGTTTGCTGTTGATGTAGCCCTAAGCAGAGACTGGCGAAAATCCCTTTCATGGAAAGGGTTTGCCAAGCTTCCAGAAAACTACGAGTTGCCTGAAATCTCAACAAACATTTTTTCACCCAATCTTGATGATTCTTTCAGGTAATTATCAGTACACCAAAACCACTTGGCTCACCAAATTTCGTTCTTCTAGGTTAAACCGTTCGTTTACAGTAACCGTTTTAATTTTTAGGTTTCACTCTGTTTTCTCCTATAGGGATACATGTATTTTGAACTCTAAATCAAACACGGTTTGTGCTAGATCTTTGAAACTTGACACAATAAAGCAGTTTCAAGTTCTATCTCTATGCTTATTTTGCTGTTGATGTAGCCCTAAGCAGAAACTGGCGAAAATCCCTTTCATGGAAAGGGTTTGCCAAGCTTCCAAAGAACTACGAGTTGCCTGAAATCTCAGCAAACATTTTTTCACCCAATCTCGATGATTCTTTCAGGTAATGATCAGTACACCAAAACCACTTGGCTCACCAAATTTCGTTCTTCTAGGTTAAACCGTTCGTTTGCAGTAACCGTTTTCATTTTTAGGTTTCACTCTGTTTTCTCCTATACGGATATATGTATTTGGAACTCTAAATCAAACACATTTTGAGCTAGCTCTTTGAAACTTGACACAATAAAGCAGTTTCAAGTTCTATCTCTATGCTTTGTTTGCTGTTGATGTAGCCCTAAGCAGAGACTGGCGAAAATCCCTATCATGGAAAGGGGTTGCCAAGCTTCCAAAAAACTACGAGTTGCCTGAAATCTCAGCAAACATTTTTTCACCCAATCTTGATGATTCTTTCAGGTAATGATCAGTACACCAAAACCACTTGGCTCACCAAATTTCGTTCTTCTAGGTTAAACCGTTCTTTTGCAGTAACCGTTTTCATTTTTAGGTTTCACTCTGTTTTCTCCTATAGGGATACATGTATTTGGAACTCTAAATCAAACACGGTTTGTGCTAGCTCTTTGAAACTTGACACTATAAAGCAGTTTCAAGTTCTATCTCTATGCTTTGTTTGCTGTTGATGTAGCCCTAAGCAGAGACTGGCGAAAATCACTTTCATGGAAAGGGGTTGCCAAGCTTCCAAAGAAACTACGAGTTGCCTGAAATCTCAGCAAACATTTTTTCACCCAATTTGATGATTCTTTCAGGTAATGATCAGTACACCAAAACCACTTGGCTCACCAAATTTCGTTCTTCTAGGTTAAACCGTTCGTTTGCAGTAACCGTTTTCATTTTTAGGTTTCACTCTGTTTTCTCCTATAGGGATACATGTATTTGGAACTCTAAATCAAACACGGTTTGTGCTAGCTCTTTGAAACTTGACACAATAAAGCAGTTTCCATTTCTCTCTCTATGCTTTGTTTGCTGTTGATGTAGCCCTAAGAAGAGACTGGCGAAAATCACTTTCAAGGAAACGGGTTGCCAAGCTTCCAAAAAACTACGAGTTGGCTGAAATCTCAGCAAACATTTTTTCACCCAATCTTGATGATTCTTTCAGGTAATGATCAGTACACCAAAACCACTTGGCTCGCCAAATTTCGTTCTTCTACGTTAAACCGTTCGTTTGTAGTAACCGTTTTCATTTTTAGGTTTCACTCTGTTTTCTCCTATAGGGATACATGTATTTTGAACTCTAAATCAAACACGGTTTGTGCTAGCTCTTTGAAACTTGACACAATAAAGCAGTTTCCAGTTCTATCTCCATGCTTTGTTTGCTGTTGATGTAGCCCTAAGCAGGGACTGGCGAAAATCCCTTTCATGGAAAGGGGTTGCCAAGCTTCCAAAAAACTACGAGTTGCCTGAAATCTCAGCAAACATATTTTCACCCATTCTTGATGATTCTTTCAGGTAATGATCAGTACACCAAAACCACTTGGCTCACCAAATTTCGTTCTACTAGGTTAAACCGTTCGTTTGCAGTAACCGTTCTCATTTTTAGGTTTCACTCTGTTTTCTCCTATAGGGATACATGTATTTGGATCTCTAAATCAAACACGGTTTGTGCTAGCTCTTTGAAACTTGACACAATAAAGCAGTTTCAAGATCTATCTCTATACATTGTTTGCTGTTGATGTAGCCCTAAGCAGAGACTGACGAAAATCCCTTTCATGGAAAGGGGTTGCCAAGCTTCCAAAAAACTACGAGTTGCCTGAAATCTCAGCAAACATTTTTTCACCCAATCTTGATGATTCTTTCAGGTAATGATCTGTACACCAAAACCACTTGGCTCACCAAATTTCGTTCTTCTAGGTTAAACCGTTCGTTTGCAGTAACCGTTTTCATTTTTAGGTTTCACTCTGTTTTCTCCTATAGGGATACATGTATTTGGAACTCTAAATCAAACACGGTTTGAGCTAGCTCTTTGAAACTTGACACAATAAAGCAGTTTCAAGTTCTATCTCTATGCTTTGTTTGCTGTTGATGTAGCCCTAAGCAGAGACTGGCGAAAATCCCTTTCATGGAAACGGTTTGCCAAGCTTCCAAAAAACTACGAGTTTCCTGAAATCTCAGCAAACATTTTTTCACCCAATCTTGATGATTCTTTCAGGTAATGATCAGTACACCAAAACCACTTGGCTCACCAAATTTCGTTCTTCTAGGTTAAACCGTTCGTTTGCAGTAACCGTTTTCATTTTTAGGTTTCTCTCTGTTTTCTCCTATAGGGATACATGTATTTGGAACTCTTAATCAAACACGGTTTGTGCTAGCTCGTTGAAATTGACACAATAAAGCAGTTTCCAGTTCTATCTCTATGCTTTGTTTGCTGTTGATGTAGCCCTAAGCAGAGACTGGCGAAAATCACTTTCATGGAAAGGCGTTGCCAAGCTTCCAAAAAACTACGAGTTTCCTGAAATCTCATCAAACATTTTTTCACCCAATCTTGTTGATTCTTTCAGGTAATGATCAGTACACCAAAACCACTTGGCTCACCAAATTTTGTTCTTCTAGGTTAAATCGTTCGTTTGCAGTAACCGTTTTCATTTTCAGGTTTCACTGTATTTTCACCTATAGGGATACATGTATTTGGAACTCTAAATCAAACACGGTTAGTGCTAGCTCTTTGAAACTTGACACAATAAAGCAGTTTCCAGTTCTATCTCTATCCTTTGTTTGCTGTTGATGTAGCCCTAAGCAGAGACTGGCGAATATCACTTTCATGGAAAGGGGTTGCCAAGCTTCCAAAAAACTACGAGTTGCTTGAAATCTCAGCAAACATTTTTTCACCCAATCTTGATGATTCTTTCAGGTAATGATCAGTACACCAAAACCACTTGGCTCATCAAATTTCGTTCTTCTAGGTTAAACCGTTCGTTTGCAGTAACCGTTTTCATTTTCAGGTTTCACTCTGTTTTCTCCTATAGGGATACATTTATTTGGAACTCTAAATCAAACACGGTTTGTGCTAGCTCTTTGAAACTTGACACAATAAAGCAGTTTCCAGTTCTATCTCTATGGTTTGTTTGCTGTTGATGTAGCCCTAAGCAGAGACTGGCAAAAATCACTTTCATGAAAAGGGGTTGCCAAGCTTCCAAAAAACTACGAGTTGCCTAAAATCTCAGCAAACATTTTTTCACCCAATCTTGATGATTCTTTCAGGTAATGATCAGTACACTAAAACCACTTGGCTCACCAAATTTCGTTCTTCTGGGTTAAACCGTTCGTTTGCAGTAACCGTTTTCAATTTTAGGTTTCACTCTCTTTTCTTCTATAGGGATACATGTATTTGGAACTCTAATTCAAACACGGTTTGTGCTAGCTCTTTGAAACTTGACACAATAAAGCAGTTTCAAGTTCTATCTCTATGGTTTGTTTGCTGTTGATGTAGCCCTAAGCAGCGACTGGCGAAAATCACTTTCATGGAAAGGGGTTGCCAAGCTTCCAAAAAACTACGAGATGCCTGAATCTAAATAACATTTTTTCACCCAATCTTGATGATTCTTTCAGGAAATGATCAGTACACCAAAACCACTTGGCTCACCAAATTTCGTTCTTCTAGGTTAAACCGTTCGTTTGCAGTAACCGTTTTCATTTTTAGGTTTCACTCTGTTTTCTCCTATAGGGATACATGTATTTGGAACTCAAAATCAAACACGGTTTTTGCTAGCTCTTTGAAACTTGACACAATAAAGCAGTTTCCAGTTCTATCTCTATGGTTTGTTTGCTGTTGATGTAGCCCTAAGCAGAGACTGTCGAAAATCACTTTCATGGAAAGGGGTTGCCAAGCTTCCAAAAAACTACGAGTTGCCTGAAATTTCAGCAAACATTTTTTCACCCAATCTTGATGATTCTTTCAGGTAATGATCAGTACACTAAAACCACTTGGCTCACCAAGTTTCGTTCTTCTGGGTTAAACCGTTCGTTTGCAGTAACCGTTTTCATTTTTAGGTTTCACTCTCTTTTCTCCTCTAGGGATACATGTATTTGGAACTCTAAATCAAACACGGTTTGTGCTAGCTCTTTGAAACTTGACACAATAAAGCAGTTTCCAGTTCTATCTCTATGCTTTGTTTGCTGTTGATGTAGCCCTTAGCAGAGACTGGCGAAAATCAATTTCATGGAAAGGGGTTGCCAAGCTTCCAAAAAACTACGAGATGCCTGAAATCTAAATAACATTTTTTGACCCAATCTTGATGATTATTTGAGGTAATGATCACTACACCAAAACCACTTGGCTCAAAAAATTTCGTTCTTCTAGGTTAAACCGTTCGTTTGCAGTAACCGTTTTCATTTTTAGGTTTCCCTCTGTTTTCTCCTATAGGGATGCATGTATTTGGAACTCAAAATCAAACACGGTTTTTGCTAGCTCTTTGAAACTTGACACAATAAAGCAGTTTCCAGTTCTATCTCTATGCTTTGTTTGCTGTTGATGTAGCCCTAAGCAGAGACTGGCGAAAATCACTTTCATGGAAAGGGGTTGCCAAGCTTCCAAAAAACTACGAGTTGCCTGAAATCTAAGTAACATTTTTCCACCCAATCTTGATGATTCTTTCAGGTAATGATCAGTACACCAAAACCACTTGGCTCACAAAATTTCATTCTTCTAGGTTAAACCGTTCGTTTGCAGTAACCGTTTTCATTTTTAGGTTTCACTGTATTTTCTCCTATAGGGATACATGTATTTGGAACTATAAATCAAACACGGTTTGTGCTAGCTCTTTGAAACTTGACACAATAAAGCAGTATCCAGTTCTATCTCTATGCTTTGTTTGCTGTTGATGTAGCCCTAAGCAGAGACTGGCGAAAATCACTTTCAAGGAAAGGGGTTGCCAAGCTTCCAAAAAACTACCAGATTCCTGAAATCTCAGCAAACATTTTTTCACCCAAACTTGATGATACTTTCAGGTAATGATCAGTACACCAAAACCACTTGGCTCACCAAATTTCGTTCTTCTAGGTTAAACCGTTCGTTTGCAGTAACCGTTGTCATTTTTAGGTTTCACTCTGTTTTCTCCTATAGGGATACATGTATTTGGAACTCTAAATCAAACACGGTTTGTGCTAGCTCTTTGAAACTTGACACAATAAAGCAGTTTCTAGTTCTATCTCTATGCTTTGTTTGCTGTTGATGTAGCCCTAAGCAGAGACTGGCGAAAATCACTTTCAAGGAAAGGGGTTGGAAGCTTCCAAAAACTACGAGTTGGCTGAAATCTCAGCAAACATTTTTTCACCCAATCTTGATGATTCTTTCAGGTAATGATCAGTACACCAAAACCACTTGGCTCACCAAATTTCGTTCTTCTAGGTTAAAACGTTCGTTTGCAGTAACCGTTTTCATTTTTAGGTTTCCCTCTGTTTTCTCCTATAGGGATACATGTATTTGGAACTCTAAATCAAACACGGTTTGTGCTAGCTCTTTGAAATTGACACAATAAAGCAGTTTCCACTTCTATCTCTATGCTTTGTTTGCTGTTGATGTAGCCCTAAGCAGAGACTGGAGAAAATCCCTTTCATGGAAAGGGGTTGCCAAGCTTCCAAAAAACTACGAGTTGCCTGAAATCTCAGCAAACATTTTTTCACCCAATCTTGATGATTCTTTCAGGTAATGATCAGTACACCAAAACCACTTGGCTCACCAAATTTCGTTCCTCTAGGTTAAACCGTTCGTTTGCAGTAACCGTTTTCATTTTTAGGTTTCACTCTGTTTTCTCCTATAGGGATACATGTATTTGGAACTCTAAATCAAACACGGTTTGTGCTAGCTCTTTGAAACTTGACACAATAAAGTAGTTTCACGTTCTATCTCTATGCTTTGTATGCTGTTGATGTAGCCCTAAGCAGAGACTGCCGAAAATCACTTTCATTGAAAGGGGTTGCCAAGCTTCCAAAAAACTACGAGTTGCCTGAAATGTCAGCAAACATTTTTTCACCCAATCTTGATGATTCTTTCAGGTAATGATCAGTACACCAAAACCACTTGGCTCACCAAATTTCGTTCTTCTAGGTTAAACCGTTCGTTTGCAGTAACCGTTTTCATTTTTAGGTTTCCCTCTGTTTTCTCCTATAGGGATACATGTATTTGGAACTCTAAATCAAACACAGTTTGTGCTAGCACTTTGAAACTTGACACAATAAAGCAGTTTCCAGTTCTATCTCTATGCTTTGTTTGCTGTTGATGTAGCCCTAAGCAGAGACTGCCGAAAATCACTTTCATGGAAAGGGGTTGCCAAGCTTCCAAAAAACTACGAGATGCCTGAAATCTAAATAACATTTTTTCACCCAATCTTGATGATTCTTTCAGGTAATGATCAGTACACAAATACCACTTGGCTCACCAAATTTCGTTCTTCTAGGTGAAACCGTTCGTTTGCAGTAATCGTTTTCATTTTTAGGTTTCACTCTCTTTTCTCCTATATGGATACATGTATTTGGAACTCTAAATCAAACACGGTTTGTGCTAGCTCTTTGAAACTTGACACAATAGAGCAGTTTCACGTTCTATGTGTATGCTTTGTTTGCTGTTGATGTAGCCCTAAGCAGAGACTGGCGAAAATCACTTTCATGGAAAGGGGTTGCCAAGCTTCCAAAAAACTACGAGTTGCCTGAAATCTCAGCAAACATTTTTTCACCCAATCTTGATGATTCTTTCAGGTAATGATCAGTACACCAAAACCACTTGGCTCACCAAATTTCGTTGTTCTAGGTTAAACCGTTCCTTTGCAGTAACCGTTTTCATTTTTAGGTTTCACTCTGTTTTCTCCTATAGGGATACATGTATTTGGAACTCTAAATCAAACACGGTTTGTGCTAGCTCTTTGAAACTTGACACAATAAAGCAGTTTCAAGTTCTATCTCTATGCTTTGTTTGCTGTTGATGTAACCCTAAGCAGAGACTGGCGAAAATCACTTTCATGGAAAGGGGTTGCCAATCTTCCAAAAAACTACGAGTTGCCTGAAATCTCAGCAAACATTTTTTCACCCAATCTTGATGATTCTTTCAGGTAATGATCAGTACATCAAAACAACTTGGCTCACCAAATTTCGTTCTTCTAGGTTAAACCGTTCGTTTGCAGTAACCGTTTTCATTTTTAGGTTTCACTCTGTTTTCTCCTGTACGGATACATGTAATTTGAACTCTAAATCAAAGACGGTTTGTGCTAGCTCTTTGAAACTTGACACAATATAGCAGTTTCAAGTTCTATCTATATGCTTTGTTTGCTGTTGATGTAGCCCTAAGCAGAGACTGGCGAACATCACTTTCATGGAAACGGGTTGCCAAGCTTCCAAAAAACTACGAGTTGCCTGAAATCTCAGCAAACATTTTTTCACCCAATCTTGATGATTCTTTCTGGTAATGATCAGTACACCAAAACCACTTGGCTCACCAAATTTCGTTCTTCTAGGTTAAACCGTTCGTTTGCAGTAACCGTTTTCATTTTTAGGTTTCACTCTGTTTTCTCCTATAGGGATACATGTATTTGGAACTCTAAATCAAACACGGTTTGTGCTAGCTCTTTGAAACTTGACACAATAAAGCAGTTTCCAGTTCTATCTCTATGCTTTGTTTGCTGTTGATGTAGCCCTAAGCAGAGACTGGCGAAAATCACTTTCATGGAAAGGGTTTGCCAAGCTTCCAAAAAACTACGAGTTGCCTGAAATCTCAGCCAACATTTTTTCACCCAATCTTGATGATTCTTTCAGGTAATGATCAGCACACCAAAACACTTGGCTCACCAAATTTCGTTCTTCTAGGTTAAACCGTTCGTTTGCAGTAACCGTTTCATTTTTAGGTTTCACTCTGTTTTCTCCTATAGGGATACATGTATTTGGAACTCTAAATCAAACACGGTTTGTGCTAGCTCTTTGAAACTTGACACAATTAAGCAGTTTCAAGTTCTATATCTATGCTTTGTTTGCTGTTGATGTAGCCCTAAGCAGAGACTGGCGAAAATCACTTTCATGGAAAGGGGTTGCCAAGCTTCCAAAAAACTACGAGTTGCCTGAAATCTCAGCAAACATTTTTTTACCCAATCTTGATGATTCTTTCAGGTAATGATCAGTACACCAAAACCACTTGGCTCACCAAATTTCGTTCTTCTAGGTTACACCGTTCGTTTGCAGTAACCGTTTTCATTTTTAGGTTTTACTCTGTTTTCTCCTATAGGAATACATGTATTTGGAACTCTAAATCAAACACGGTTTGTGCTAGCTCCTTGAAACTTGACACAATAAAGCAGTTTCAAGTTCTATCTCTATGCTTTGTTTGCTGTTGATGTAGCCCTAAGCAGAGACTGGCGAAAATCACTTTCATGGAAAGGGGTTGCCAAGCTTCCAAAAAACTACGAGTTGCCTGAAATCTCAGCAAACATTTTTTCACCCAATCTTGATGATTCTTTCAGGTAATGATCAGTACACCAAAACCACTTGGCTCACCAAATTTCATTCTTCTAGGTAAACCGTTCGTTTGCAGTAACCGTTTTCATTTTTAGGTTTCACTCTGTTTTCTCCTATAGGGATACATGTATTTGGAACTCTAAAACAAACACGGTTTGTGCTAGCTCTTTGAAACTTGACACAATAAAGCAGTTTCCAGTTCTATCTCTATGCTTTGTTTGCTGTTGATGTAGCCCTTAGCAGAGACTGGCGAAAATCACTTTCATGGAAAGGGGTTGCCAAGCTTCCAAAAAACTACGAGTTGCCTGAAATCTCAGCAAACATTTTTTCACCCAATCTTGATGATTCTTTCAGGTAATGATCAGTACACCAAAACCACTTGGCTCACCAAATTTCATTCTTCTAGGTTAAACCGTTCGTTTGCAGTAACTGTTTTCATTTTTAGGTTTCACTCTGTTTTCTCCTATAGGGATACATGTATTTGGAACTCTAAAACAAACACGGTTTGTGCTAGCTCTTTGAAACTTGACACAATAAAGCAGTTTCAAGTTCTATCTCTATGCTTTGTTTGCTGTTGATGTAGCCCTAAGCATAGACTGGCGAAAATCACTTTCATGGAAAGGGGTTGCCAAGCTTCCAAAAAACTACGAGTTGCCTGAAATCTCAGCAAACATTTTCTCACCAATCTTGAAGATTTTTTCAGGTAATGATCAGTACACCAAAACCACTTGGCTCACCAAATTTCGTTCTTCTAGGTTAAACCGTTCGTTTTCAGTAACCGTTTTCATTTTTAGGTTTCACTGTTTTTTCTCCTATAGGGATACATGTATTTGGAACTCTAAATCAAACACGGTTTGTGCTAGCTCTTTGAAACTTGACACAATAAAGCAGTTTCCAGTTCTATCTCTATGCTTTGTTTTCTGTTGATGTAGCCCTAAGCAGAGACTGGCGAAAATCACTTTCATGGAAAGGGTTTGCCAAGCTTCCAAAAAACTACGAGTTGCCTGAAATCTCAGCAAACATTTTTTCACCCAATATTGATGATTCTTTCAGGTAATGATCAGTACACCAAAACCACTTGGCTCACCAAATTTCGTTCTTCTAGGTTAAACCGTTTGTTTGCAGTAACCGTTTTTATTTTTAGGTTTCACTCTGTTTTCTCCTATAGGGATACATGTATTTGGAACTCCAAATCAAACACGGGTTGTGCTAGCTCTTTGAAACTTGACACAATAAAGCAGTTTCAAGTTCTATCTCTATGGTTTGTTTGCTGTTGATGTAGCCCTAAGCAGAGACTGGCAAAATCACTTTCATGGAAAGGGGTTGCCAAGCTTTCAAAAAACTACGAGTTTCCTGAAATCTCAGCAAACGTTTTTTCACCCAATCTTGATGATTCTTTCAGGAAATGATCAGTACACCAAAACCACTTGGCTCACCAAATTTCGTTCTTCTAGGTTACACCGTTCGTTTGCAGTAACCGTTTTCATTTTTAGGTTTTACTCTGTTTTCTCCTATAGGGATACATGTATTTGGAACTCTACATAAAAAACGGTTTGTGCTAGCTCTTTGAAACTTGACACAATAAAGCAGTTTCAAGTTCTACCTCTATGGTTTGTTTGCTGTTGATGTAGCCCTAAGCAGAGACTGGCGAATATCACTTTCATGGAAAGGGGTTGCCAAGCTTCCAAAAAACTACGAGTTGCCTGAAATCTCAGCCAACATTTTTTCACCCAATCTTGATGATTCTTTCAGGTAATGATCAGCACACCAAAACCACTTGGCTCACCAAATTTCGTTCTTCTAGGTTAAACCGTTCGTTTGCAGTAACCGTTTCATTTTTAGGTTTCACTCTGTTTTCTCCTATAGGGATACATGTATTTGGAACTCTAAATAAAAAACGGTTTGTGCTAGCTCTTTGAAACTTGAAACAATAAAGCAGTGTCAAGTTCTATCTCTATGCTTTGTTTGCTGTTGTTGTAGCCCTAAGCAGAGACTGGCGAAAATCACTTTCATGGAAAGGGGTTGCCAAGCTTCCAAAAACTACGAGTTGCCTGAAATCTCAGCAAACATTTTTTCACCCAATCTTGATGATTCTTTCAGGTAATGATCAGTACACCAAAACCACTTGGCTCACCAAATTTCGTTTTTCTAGGTTAAACCGTTCGTTTGCAGTAACCGTTTTCATTTTTAGGTTTCACTGTGTTTTCTCCTATAGGGATACATGTATTTGGAACTCTAAATCAAACACGGTTTGTGCTAGCTCTTTGAAACTTGACACAATAAAGCAGTTTCAAGTTCTATCTCTATGCTTTGTTTGCTGTTGATGTAGCCCTAAGCAGAGACTGGGGGAAATCACTTTCATGGAAAGGGGTTGCCAAGCTTCCAAAAAAATAGGAGTTTCCTGAAATCTCAGCAAACATTTTTTCACCCAATCTTGATGATTCTTTCAGGTAATGATCAGTACACCAAAACCACTTGGCTCACCACATTTCGTTCTTCTAGGTTAAAAAGTTCGTTGGCAGTAACCGTTTTTATTTTTAGGTTTCACTCTGTTTTCTCCTATAGGGATACATGTATTTGGAACTCTAAATCAAACACGGTTTGTGCTAGCTCTTTGAAACTTGACACAATTAAGCAGTTTCAAGTTCTATATCTATGCTTTGTTTGCTGTTGATGTAGCCCTAAGCAGAGACTGGCGAAAATCACTTTCATGGAAAGGGGTTGCCAAGCTTCCAAAAAACTACGAGTTTCCTGAAATCTCAGCAAACATTTTTTTACCCAATCATGATGATTCTTTCAGGTAATGATCAGTACACCAAAACCACTTGGCTCACCAAATTTCGTTCTTCTAGGTTACACCGTTCGTTTGCAGTAACCGTTTTCATTTTTAGGTTTTACTCTGTTTTCTCCTATAGGGATACATGTATTTGGAACTCTAAATCAAACACGGTTTGTGCTAGCTCCTTGAAACTTGACACAATAAAGCAGTTTCAAGTTCTATCTCTATGCTTTGTTTGCTGTTTATGTAGCCCTAAGAAGAGACTGGCGAAAATCACTTTCATGGAAAGGGGTTGCCAAGCTTCCAAAAAACTACGAGTTGCCTGAAATCTCAGCAAACATTTTTTCACCCAATCTTGATGATTCTTTCAGGTAATGATCAGTACACCAAAACCACTTGGCTCACCAAATTTCGTTCTTCTAGGTAAACCGTTCGTTTGCAGTAACCGTTTTCATTTTTAGGTTTCACTCTGTTTTCTCCTATAGGGATACATGTATTTGGAACTCTAAATCAAACACGGTTTGTGCTAGCTCTTTGCAACTTGACACAATAAAGCAGTTTCTAGTTCTATCTCTATGCTTTGTTTGCTGTTGATGTAGCCCTAAGCAGAGACTGGCGAAAATCACTTTCAAGGAAAGGGGTTGGAAGCTTCCAAAAAACTACGAGTTGGCTGAAATCTCAGCAAACATTTTTTCACCCAATCTTGATGATTCTTTCAGGTAATGATCAGTACACCAAAACCACTTGGCTCACCAAATTTCGTTCTTCTAGGTTAAAACGTTCGTTTGCAGTAACCGTTTTCATTTTTAGGTTTCCCTCTGTTTTCTCCTATAGGGATACATGTATTTGGAACTCTAAATCAAACACGGTTTGTGCTAGCTCTTTGAAATTGACACAATAAAGCAGTTTCCACTTCTATCTCTATGCTTTGTTTGCTGTTGATGTAGCCCTAAGCAGAGACTGGAGAAAATCCCTTTCATGGAAAGGGGTTGCCAAGCTTCCAAAAAACTACGAGTTTCCTGAAATCTCAGCAAACATTTTTTCACCCAATCTTGATGATTCTTTCAGGTAATGATCAGTACACCAAAACCACTTGGCTCACCAAATTTCGTTCCTCTAGGTTAAACCGTTCGTTTGCAGTAACCGTTTATATTTTTAGGTTTCACTCTGTTTTCTCCTATAGGGATACATGTATTTGGAACTCTAAATCAAACACGGTTTGTGCTAGCTCTTTGAAACTTGACACAATAAAGCAGTTTCACGTTCTATCTCTATGCTTTGTTTGCTGTTGATGTAGCCCTAAGCAGAGACTGCCGAAAATCACTTTCATGGAAAGGGGTTGCCAAGCTTCCAAAAAACTACGAGTTGCCTGAAATCTCAGCAAACATTTTTCACCCAATCTTGATGATTCTTTCAGGTAATGATCAGTACACCAAAACCACTTGGCTCACCAAATTTCGTTCTTCTAGGTTAAACCGTTCGTTTGCAGTAACCGTTTTCATTTTTAGGTTTCCCTCTGTTTTCTCCTATAGGGATACATGTATTTGGAACTCTAAATCAAACACAGTTTGTGCTAGCACTTTGAAACTTGACACAATAAAGCAGTTTCCAGTTCTATCTCTATGCTTTGTTTGCTGTTGATGTAGCCCTAAGCAGAGACTGCCGAAAATCACTTTCATGGAAAGGGGTTGCCAAGCTTCCAAAAAACTACGAGATGCCTGAAATCTAAATAACATTTTTTCACCCAATCTTGATGATTCTTTCAGGAAATGATCAGTACACAAATACCACTTGGCTCACCAAATTTCGTTCTTCTAGGTGAAACCGTTCGTTTGCAGTAATCGTTTTCATTTTTAGGTTTCACTCTCTTTTCTCCTATAGGGATACATGTATTTGGAACTCTAAATCAAACACGGTTTGTGCTAGCTCTTTGAAACTTGACACAATAGAGCAGTTTCACGTTCTATGTGTATGCTTTGTTTGCTGTTGATGTAGCCCTAAGCAGAGACTGGCGAAAATCACTTTCATGGAAAGGGGTTGCCAAGCTTCCAAAAAACTACGAGTTGCCTGAAATCTCAGCAAACATTTTTTCACCCAATCTTGATGATTCTTTCAGGTAATGATCAGTACACCAAAACCACTTGGCTCACCAAATTTCGTTCTTCTAGTTTAAACCGTTCGTTTACAGTAACCGTTTTCATTTTTAGGTTTCAATCTGTTTTCTCCTATAGGGATACATGTATTTGGAACTCTAAAACAAACACGGTTTGTGCTAGCTCTTTGAAACTTGACACAATAAAGCAGTTTCCAGTTCTATCTCTATGCTTTGTTTGCTGTTGATGTAGCCCTAAGCAGAGACTGGCGAAAATCACTTTCATGGAAAGGGGTTGCCAAGCTTCCAAAAAACTACGAGTTGCCTGAAAACTCAGCAAACATTTTTTCACCCAAACTTGATGATTTTTCAGGTAATGATCAGTACACCAAAACCATTTGGCTCACCAAATTTCGTTCTTCTAGGTTAAACCGTTCGTTTTCAGTAACCGTTTTCATTTTTAGGTTTCACTGTTTTTTCTCCTATAGGGATACATGTATTTGGAACTCTAAATCAAACACGGTTTGTGCTAGCTCTTTGAAACTTGACACAATAAAGCAGTTTCCAGTTCTATCTCTATGCTTTGTTTTCTGTTGATGTAGCCCTAAGCAGAGACTGGCGAAAATCACTTTCATGGAAAGGGTTTGCCAAGCTTCCAAAAAACTACGAGTTGCCTGAAATCTCAGCAAACATTTTTTCACCCAATATTGATGATTCTTTCAGGTAATGATCAGTACACCAAAACCACTTGGCTCACCAAATTTCGTTCTTCTAGGTTAAACCGTTTGTTTGCAGTAACCGTTTTTATTTTTAGGTTTCACTCTGTTTTCTCCTATAGGGATACATGTATTTGGAACTCCAAATCAAACACGGGTTGTGCTAGCTCTTTGAAACTTGACACAATAAAGCAGTTTCAAGTTCTATCTCTATGGTTTGTTTGCTGTTGATGTAGCCCTAAGCAGAGACTGGCAAAATCACTTTCATGGAAAGGGGTTGCCAAGCTTTCAAAAAACTACGAGTTTCCTGAAATCTCAGCAAACGTTTTTTTCACCCAATCTTGATGATTCTTTCAGGAAATGATCAGTACACCAAAACCACTTGGCTCACCAAATTTCGTTCTTCTAGGTTACACCGTTCGTTTGCAGTAACCGTTTTCATTTTTAGGTTTTACTCTGTTTTCTCCTATAGGGATACATGTATTTGGAACTCTACATAAAAAACGGTTTGTGCTAGCTCTTTGAAACTTGACACAATAAAGCAGTTTCAAGTTCTACCTCTATGGTTTGTTTGCTGTTGATGTAGCCCTAAGCAGAGACTGGCGAATATCACTTTCATGGAAAGGGGTTGCCAAGCTTCCAAAAAACTACGAGTTGCCTGAAATCTCAGCCAACATTTTTTCACCCAATCTTGATGATTCTTTCAGGTAATGATCAGCACACCAAAACCACTTGGCTCACCAAATTTCGTTCTTCTAGGTTAAACCGTTCGTTTGCAGTAACCGTTTCATTTTTAGGTTTCACTCTGTTTTCTCCTATAGGGATACATGTATTTGGAACTCTAAATAAAAAACGGTTTGTGCTAGCTCTTTGAAACTTGAAACAATAAAGCAGTGTCAAGTTCTATCTCTATGCTTTGTTTGCTGTTGTTGTAGCCCTAAGCAGAGACTGGCGAAAATCACTTTCATGGAAAGGGGTTGCCAAGCTTCCAAAAAACTACGAGTTGCCTGAAATCTCAGCAAACATTTTTTCACCCAATCTTGATGATTCTTTCAGGTAATGATCAGTACACCAAAACCACTTGGCTCACCAAATTTCGTTTTTCTAGGTTAAACCGTTCGTTTGCAGTAACCGTTTTCATTTTTAGGTTTCACTGTGTTTTCTCCTATAGGGATACATGTATTTGGAACTCTAAATCAAACACGGTTTGTGCTAGCTCTTTGAAACTTGACACAATAAAGCAGTTTCAAGTTCTATCTCTATGCTTTGTTTGCTGTTGATGTAGCCCTAAGCAGAGACTGGGGGAAATCACTTTCATGGAAAGGGGTTGCCAAGCTTCCAAAAAAATAGGAGTTTCCTGAAATCTCAGCAAACATTTTTTCACCCAATCTTGATGATTCTTTCAGGTAATGATCAGTACACCAAAACCACTTGGCTCACCACATTTCGTTCTTCTAGGTTAAAAAGTTCGTTGGCAGTAACCGTTTTTATTTTTAGGTTTCACTCTGTTTTCTCCTATAGGGATACATGTATTTGGAACTCTAAATCAAACACGGTTTGTGCTAGCTCTTTGAAACTTGACACAATTAAGCAGTTTCAAGTTCTATCTCTATGCTTTGTTTGCTGTTGATGTAGCCCTAAGCAGAGACTGGCGAAAATCACTTTCATGGAAAGGGGTTGCCAAGCTTCCAAAAAACTACGAGTTGCCTGAAATCTCAGCAAACATTTTTTCACCCAATCTTGATGATTCTTTCAGGTAATGATCAGTACACCAAAACCACTTGGCTCACCAAATTTCGTTTTTCTAGGTTAAACCGTTCGTTTGCAGTAACCGTTTTCATTTTTAGGTTTCACTGTGTTTTCTCCTATAGGGATACATGTATTTGGAACTCTAAATCAAACACGGTTTGTGCTAGCTCTTTGAAACTTGACACAATAAAGCAGTTTCAAGTTCTATCTCTATGCTTTGTTTGCTGTTGATGTAGCCCTAAGCAGAGACTGGGGGAAATCACTTTCATGGAAAGGGGTTGCCAAGCTTCCAAAAAAATAGGAGTTTCCTGAAATCTCAGCAAACATTTTTTCACCCAATCTTGATGATTCTTTCAGGTAATGATCAGTACACCAAAACCACTTGGCTCACCACATTTCGTTCTTCTAGGTTAAAAAGTTCGTTGGCAGTAACCGTTTTTATTTTTAGGTTTCACTCTGTTTTCTCCTATAGGGATACATGTATTTGGAACTCTAAATCAAACACGGTTTGTGCTAGCTCTTTGAAACTTGACACAATTAAGCAGTTTCAAGTTCTATATCTATGCTTTGTTCGCTGTTGATGTAGCCCTAAGCAGAGACTGGCGAAAATCACTTTCATGGAAAGGGGTTGCCAAGCTTCCAAAAAACTACGAGTTTCCTGAAATCTCAGCAAACATTTTTTTACCCAATCATGATGATTCTTTCAGGTAATGATCAGTACACCAAAACCACTTGGCTCACCAAATTTCGTTCTTCTAGGTTACACCGTTCGTTTGCAGTAACCGTTTTCATTTTTAGGTTTTACTCTGTTTTCTCCTATAGGGATACATGTATTTGGAACTCTAAATCAAACACGGTTTGTGCTAGCTCCTTGAAACTTGACACAATAAAGCAGTTTCAAGTTCTATCTCTATGCTTTGTTTGCTGTTTATGTAGCCCTAAGAAGAGACTGGCGAAAATCACTTTCATGGAAAGGGGTTGCCAAGCTTCCAAAAAACTACGAGTTGCCTGAAATCTCAGCAAACATTTTTTCACCCAATCTTGATGATTCTTTCAGGTAATGATCAGTACACCAAAACCACTTGGCTCACCAAATTTCGTTCTTCTAGGTAAACCGTTCGTTTGCAGTAACCGTTTTCATTTTTAGGTTTCACTCTGTTTTCTCCTATAGGGATACATGTATTTGGAACTCTAAATCAAACACGGTTTGTGCTAGCTCTTTGCAACTTGACACAATAAAGCAGTTTCTAGTTCTATCTCTATGCTTTGTTTGCTGTTGATGTAGCCCTAAGCAGAGACTGGCGAAAATCACTTTCAAGGAAAGGGGTTGGAAGCTTCCAAAAAACTACGAGTTGGCTGAAATCTCAGCAAACATTTTTTCACCCAATCTTGATGATTCTTTCAGGTAATGATCAGTACACCAAAACCACTTGGCTCACCAAATTTCGTTCTTCTAGGTTAAAACGTTCGTTTGCAGTAACCGTTTTCATTTTTAGGTTTCCCTCTGTTTTCTCCTATAGGGATACATGTATTTGGAACTCTAAATCAAACACGGTTTGTGCTAGCTCTTTGAAATTGACACAATAAAGCAGTTTCCACTTCTATCTCTATGCTTTGTTTGCTGTTGATGTAGCCCTAAGCAGAGACTGGAGAAAATCCCTTTCATGGAAAGGGGTTGCCAAGCTTCCAAAAAACTACGAGTTTCCTGAAATCTCAGCAAACATTTTTTCACCCAATCTTGATGATTCTTTCAGGTAATGATCAGTACACCAAAACCACTTGGCTCACCAAATTTCGTTCCTCTAGGTTAAACCGTTCGTTTGCAGTAACCGTTTATATTTTTAGGTTTCACTCTGTTTTCTCCTATAGGGATACATGTATTTGGAACTCTAAATCAAACACGGTTTGTGCTAGCTCTTTGAAACTTGACACAATAAAGCAGTTTCACGTTCTATCTCTATGCTTTGTTTGCTGTTGATGTAGCCCTAAGCAGAGACTGCCGAAAATCACTTTCATGGAAAGGGGTTGCCAAGCTTCCAAAAAACTACGAGTTGCCTGAAATCTCAGCAAACATTTTTTCACCCAATCTTGATGATTCTTTCAGGTAATGATCAGTACACCAAAACCACTTGGCTCACCAAATTTCGTTCTTCTAGGTTAAACCGTTCGTTTGCAGTAACCGTTTTCATTTTTAGGTTTCCCTCTGTTTTCTCCTATAGGGATACATGTATTTGGAACTCTAAATCAAACACAGTTTGTGCTAGCACTTTGAAACTTGACACAATAAAGCAGTTTCCAGTTCTATCTCTATGCTTTGTTTGCTGTTGATGTAGCCCTAAGCAGAGACTGCCGAAAATCACTTTCATGGAAAGGGGTTGCCAAGCTTCCAAAAAACTACGAGATGCCTGAAATCTAAATAACATTTTTTCACCCAATCTTGATGATTCTTTCAGGAAATGATCAGTACACAAATACCACTTGGCTCACCAAATTTCGTTCTTCTAGGTGAAACCGTTCGTTTGCAGTAACCGTTTTCATTTTTAGGTTTCACTCTGTTTTCTCCTATAGGGATACATGTATTTGGAACTCTAAATCAAACACGGTTTGTGCTAGCTCTTTGAAACTTGACACAATAAAGCAGTTTCAAGTTCTATCTCTATGCTTTGTTTGCTGTTGATGTAGCCCTAAGCAGAGACTGGCGAAAATCACTTTCATGGAAAGGGGTTGCCAAGCTTCCAAAAAACTACGAGTTGCCTGAAATCTCAGCAAACATTTTTTCACCCAATCTTGATGATTCTTTCAGGTAATGATCAGTACACCAAAACCACTTGGCTCACCAAATTTCGTTTTTCTAGGTTAAACCGTTCGTTTGCAGTAACCGTTTTCATTTTTAGGTTTCACTGTGTTTTCTCCTATAGGGATACATGTATTTGGAACTCTAAATCAAACACGGTTTGTGCTAGCTCTTTGAAACTTGACACAATAAAGCAGTTTCAAGTTCTATCTCTATGCTTTGTTTGCTGTTGATGTAGCCCTAAGCAGAGACTGGGGGAAATCACTTTCATGGAAAGGGGTTGCCAAGCTTCCAAAAAAATAGGAGTTTCCTGAAATCTCAGCAAACATTTTTTCACCCAATCTTGATGATTCTTTCAGGTAATGATCAGTACACCAAAACCACTTGGCTCACCACATTTCGTTCTTCTAGGTTAAAAAGTTCGTTGGCAGTAACCGTTTTTATTTTTAGGTTTCACTCTGTTTTCTCCTATAGGGATACATGTATTTGGAACTCTAAATCAAACACGGTTTGTGCTAGCTCTTTGAAACTTGACACAATTAAGCAGTTTCAAGTTCTATATCTATGCTTTGTTTGCTGTTGATGTAGCCCTAAGCAGAGACTGGCGAAAATCACTTTCATGGAAAGGGGTTGCCAAGCTTCCAAAAAACTACGAGTTTCCTGAAATCTCAGCAAACATTTTTTTACCCAATCATGATGATTCTTTCAGGTAATGATCAGTACACCAAAACCACTTGGCTCACCAAATTTCGTTCTTCTAGGTTACACCGTTCGTTTGCAGTAACCGTTTTCATTTTTAGGTTTTACTCTGTTTTCTCCTATAGGGATACATGTATTTGGAACTCTAAATCAAACACGGTTTGTGCTAGCTCCTTGAAACTTGACACAATAAAGCAGTTTCAAGTTCTATCTCTATGCTTTGTTTGCTGTTTATGTAGCCCTAAGAAGAGACTGGCGAAAATCACTTTCATGGAAAGGG